>NC_087168.1:13264649-13282149 GCF_035594125.1 Scylla paramamosain
GGAATTTTCTCTCTCTCGCTCTCTCGCTCGCTCGCTCTCTCTCTCTCTCTCTCTCTCCGGAACGTTAATTTTGCTCTCGCTTCGTATTGTTTATTGTGTATGTGTGTCTGTGTGTGTGTGAGCTCATTAATGCTGATTGTCTTAACGGTGATGATGATGATACTACTACTACTACTACTACTACTACTACTACTACTACTACTACTATTGTCAACGCAATTTTTGTTTAATTGTTAATTTTTATTCATTTATTCATTTGGAGGAGGAGAACTCAAAAGTCACTTGGTTTCTTTTCCATCTCCGTTTATTTTTTTATTTATTTTTTTCTAAAGTGTGCGGTATCTTCGGTTTCTTTATTAGTAATCACCTCACTTAGTTTTAGACCGGTTTATACTAGTCCGTTTCTACGGTTTCCGTTTCCGTACACTGTCTAACAATGACATAACCGCCGTTTCCGTTCGAGCGACTGTAGTGGGAACCTGGCTCTGTTTCTGCATCCGTTTGAAAGAACGCCGTCGAGGGAAAGAGATATTGAATAATTTTCTACGGAGAGACGGGCAGTGTTGCACGTACCTGATATTTTGAATGTTCTACTATTATTATTATTATTTTTAATATTATTATTATTATTATTGAATTACAACTTTATAATGTAATAATGCTATATTTTAAATTAAACATTTTTACACCGTGGAAAAAGAGGAGTGATTGGGGTTCCAGCGAGAGGTGCGGCTGCATTTAAAACACACAAGCACATAGATGGACTGGACAGGTTTCAGCCCAACAAACTGCAGAAACGCAACAAGCCTCACTTATTGATAACTGACAACCGGAAAATACTAGTATAACCTCCCTCGCCACCACACCGTGCATTGGTGAGTCAGACACTGCTGCCCCCACCGTGCCTTGTAGGATTCACTAAACGTGTTGTTACTTACATCTTTTTACTGTGCAATAAATGACACTTCTCCTCACTGGCCTCTTCGTCAGCTGCGAGCAGCAAGGTGGCAAGAAGTATACAAATTCCTTGTCGAGGAGGTGTGTTCTCCGCGCGGCCATGTAGACAAACATAGCTACGGAGACGGCAGTGAACTCCGTTCAGAACATAAGAACATAAGAAATAAGGGAAGCTGCAAGAAGCCATCAGGTCTACACGTGGCAGTTCCTGTATGAAATATACTTATCTATTTCCACTATCATCCCCATCTATAAATCTGTCTAATCTTCTCTTAAAGCTCGCTAATGACTCAGTACTAACAACTTGATTATTGAGTCCGTTCCATTCATCTACCACTCTATTTGAGAACCAATTCCTTCCTATCTCTTTTTTTTTTAAACAATTTGTTCAAGCTCGAACCCGTTATTTCTTGTTCTGTCCTGGTTACTGATCCTAAGAATTTTGGTCTCTTAACCTACGTCTCTCTAAATAATGTAAATTTAACAGCTTCAATCTCGCTTTGTATGGAATACTCCTGTATGATTTTAGTTATTATCCTTTGTACTGATCCTAATAGGCCTATATCCTTCCTGTAATATGGGGATCAGAACTGCACAGCGTAGTCTAGATGGGGTCTGACCAGCGCCAAATATAACTTTAATATTACTTCGGGACTTATGCTTTGAACGCTCCTAAAAATTAATTATAATACACTACTTGCCCTGTTTCCGGCCTCTATGCATTGCTTTCTAAGACGGAGTTCAGAGCTAACTATAACTCCTAAATTTTTTTTTCGTACCCTGAACCTACCAGAGCTTCGTTGTTTATTGTGTACCTACTGTGTGGGTTTCCTCTACCTACGCTAAGTGCTTTGCATTTATTGATATTAAACTGCATTAGCCATCTGTCAGTCCATTTGTTCATCCTATCCAAATCTACTTGCAAGGCAATGGCATCCGATTCTGACCAAATTAATCTACCTATCTTCGGGTCATCCGCAAATTTACTAACATCACTACTAGTTCCACTATCCAAGTCATTGATATATATTAAAAACAACAATTGCCCTAATACTGATCCCTGTGGCACCCCAGTAATTACTTGACCCCGCTCGGAATTAGAGCCGTTTATTGCAACTACATGTGCCTGTCGCTTAGCCACGACTTTATCCAGTTGACCTTCTCATCTATCCCGTGCGCCCTAACCTTTTTCAGGAGCCTCTGATGGGGTACGCTTTACTAAAGTTCAGATATAGGATGTCATAACTATCACCATTACCTGCTACCTCGTAAACTTTACTGTAAAAACGTAACCTGTTCGTCAGGCAGGACTTCCCCTTCCTGGAGCCATGCTATAACTAATTTATCAAGTTATATTTGTCTAAATGCTCCCTAATGTTCTTCGCTATTACTGATTCCATTATTTTAACTACAACAGAAGTTAAGCTGACAGGTCTCTAATTAGACGTTAAAGTTTTATCTCCTTTCTTAAAGATGGATACTACATTTGCCTACCGTAAAAAAAAAGGAGCACCACCTGGGATTGAACCGGGGACCTCTTGATTTGCAGTCAAATGCTCTGAGCTACACGCCCAACAGTACCCCGCCCCCTCCCCAGGACGGACTCTGTCTTTGTTGGACGGTAAACGGAGACGGAATCCGTAAAAACAGACTAGTGTGAACTGGTCCTTACACAGTTTTGATTATAACATCTGTCTAACATAGAATAGCATGAACATAGGCCTATTTTGAGTTAAATTGGTATGCTAACTGTGGCATATGAGTGTCAGCTTAAAAAGAAAGTGATATGGTATTAAACCTGATATAAGAAGATACTGAATTTTAGCAAAGTAGATAAAGAATGACCACACGGCTTTCATGTAAGAGAAATGCGGTTATGGGTTTACTTATGTTAATTGCTCAAAAAAGAAAAGAAAAACTGTTTTGCAGGATTTTCGAGAGGAGTATGGACTTTGTATAGCTGAGGGGTGAAAGGCGGCCAAGTGGAAAGCACTGTGAACACACATGAACACAGAAAAAGCTGAAGTAGAGAAGAAGGATAAATGATGAAGAAAAGGAGGAAGAGAATAGAAGAGAAAGAGGAGGAAGAGTAGGTGAACAAGAAAAATAACAAGGACAAAAATAAACAAAAGAACAAAAACAGGAACAAGAAAACACGAAGAACAAAAAGAACAACAAAAAGAAGCAGAACAACAACAACAACAACAACAAAAATAAAAAAAATAAATTACTGTAGCCTCACAGACCCAACGCACCTGAAAACCGTTGCTCCACAAGTCAGCATGCCACGAAAAGTCATGTTTGTATTCCCCGATTGAATATTCGCGTGGTGGTGGGGCGTAGTAGTGCAAGGGCGTGGGCGAAGGTCTCAAGGTCAAGGCGGATTGAAAATTTGCGTTTATCCAGATTGCGGTGAAGGGAGTCAAGGTGCAAGGTATGGAAGGGGGAGGGGAGGATTTCCTGTCGGTATGTTGTAGTGTTCATCTATAATAAAGGTGACGCAGCGGCTTGAGCAGGGACAGAATGTATGCACGCTGCACGATGAGGGTGCAAGTAACGGCAGTGTGACTCAATGTTACCAACTTGATTTCAGGTGACACTTGATAGAACTTCTCAGTGCCAAATCGTTAGTGAGCATTTATAATATTCGCACTAAAGTCTTTAAAATGTATTCTTATTATCGTTGTGCATAACTTTGCATCTCCTACGTTGATGAAGGATGTCTGGCATTTTTCAATCCATTCTATAAATCTGTTAAGGTCCTCCTAAATTCTGTTACAGTCTTCATCGCACGATGATAGCTCCCCACGTCAAAAATTATCGGCCCCGTAAGGAAGTTCATGGTGACCTGAGTGACTCATAATTGTTAAAAATATATGAACTTGCAAGAGTGTTGTTCGTGACAGATTTGGTGAGAGGTGTCTTGGAGAGCCCTACTGGAAGGAGTGCTGCATTGATGCCACAATGAAAGTGATAATTACACTACGTTATTTAGCTAATGGGATAATGCAGCTCTGCAGCAATGCTAGCCTTGTCCCATCCTTTGTCCTATTGTTGCCGTGTCTCGTCTGATCTGTTACTACGAAAGCCGTGCTGATTTGTTAATTTCTTCAGAAAAGGATACTATATATTCTCAATGTTATCAAATAACTTAATTACAACAGACGTGAAATTAATCGGCCGTTAATTTGGAGTTTGTTTATTTATTTATTTATTTATTTTTATTTATTTATTTTTTTAGAAGAGGGTTGTTATATGTCTTTTACCTTTGGTGGGTTATTTTACCTATAGCTAGAGATTTGATGAACAGTAATGCTATTAATTTAGTTGGCTGCAACATATCCAACACCCTCGCTGATATATTGTCTGGGCCAAAATATGTATTGAGAATAAGCATAAAATGATAATGATTAATAAATAAATAAATACGTGCATATTATGTAAAGGGAAGCAGTAAAGAGTACTGATGTTATCATGGGAAGGTGTGTGTGTGTGTGTGTGTGTGTGTGTGTGAAATAAAATTCTACTTCTATCAGTAAGTAAACTTTTATTTTGTAAGTTTGTAGACACTAATTGAGTTTGTTTCTTGCTTCATCGGACGGATAATTCCTCTGTTGTTTGTATCCGGAGGTACAACAATAAACACACACACAAAGATGTAAACAATCAGTACAATCGTGTAAATTTGATTATTGTGTTCAGTGGGCAGCATTAAAAAATAGTTGAGTCCCCGGTCTCTTGTTTACGTTTTCTCTCATATCAAGAGAAAAACGTCATGGAGCATTTTCAGCGGTAACCCTGCGAGTCTTCCACGTGGCGGCAGTCTTTGGTAAGTGGATTTGTGTAGCTTTCATACAGGTACCGTGTGCTCCGTTAACGCCTATAGGTGCAGCCACACACATGAAGGATACAGTAACGGTGAACAGCGTTGTAGTAGTTGATTTAATCGTGCTTTTTTTTTTTTTTAATTTTTCAACTCTTAAGTGAAATACTGATACTAAGTATTTATATTTATTTTTTCATCGTATGACATAAAACTTTTTTTTTTTCGATACTCATTCGTTAACGTACATTTCGTATTTTTTTTTTCCTATTTTCATATTTAATGCTTTCTCTTAATTTTTCTTGTTTCCACCTCATAATTTGCGCACTTTTCTCGTGCATAGTTTTAATATTCCTTCCACCTCATAATTTACGCACTTTTCTCGTGCATGGTTTTAATATTCCTCACATTTTAAATTTGGTATTCACTTCCACACACAACTAGCACTCACTGTTTCATCCTCAACAGATGTCTCCCAACATTGCCCATGCTGGGGCCTGCTTCTTTCAGTATTCACCCATCACCTCTCTAGTTATTATTATTTTTAACGTATTTACGGTTTAAGTAATCCTGTTTCTGTTTGATTCGTGTATTGCTATTGATTTTTTTTTTTACTTATTTATGGCTTAAATAATGTTGTTCCTGTTTTACTCATGTATTGCCTACTCGTTTTCTTCTTCCTTTTAGTTAAAAGGAAAGAAAATCAAAAGGAAAGAAAATCCATGCTGCTCTTTTTCCAATCTTCCTTTCTTTTATTTATTATTTTCTTGAGCTGCTTTTGCTATTATTTCATGTCCTGATGGGTCTCACCACTGATCGTCACCACTCAGCTTCGCTCCCGTGTCTCTCCCTGCACTATTCTGTTGAGTGGAATTGTTGTTCCTGTGGTGTTCGCTTCACACCACCAAAGTGTAGCACAGCGCCAGGCACTCTGTAACACAGACATGCCCTGATTGCTACTTCCTCCGGCACCACCACCACCACTGCCATCATGCCTTCCATCTCACGTGGTGCCTCCAGTCGGTGCCACTTCGGCTGGCCACGTCCTCAGCCGTACACCGCGTACCGTGTATTGCGTGAGGCAGAGCGCGCCGAGATGTAACCCACGGGCCGGACCCGCGTCGCTCGCAGGCCTGAACGCGAACTTTCTTTGAGCGAGTCAGTGGGTGAAGGGTGGGCGGCCCCGCGGTGGTGCCCCCGAAAGCAGTCTTGTAGTACCGGAAATTAGCGAACTCTTCAAGGGCTGGGTCTGGTTCTGCCTGGCGTGCCCGGGCCAGGCCTTCCCTAGAGCCCCGCCCCCGGCCACGCACTCGCCGCCGCCTGCCCCGCCATGCTGTTGGGGGAGAGGCGGTGGTAGATGAGGTGGGCGCGGGCGTGGCGTTGGGAGGGGCGGTACGGGGACTGAGTCCTGTGGGCGGGAGCGGCGAGGGGCCGGCACGTGAGCGGGGCGCCGTGCCGAACCGCTGCTCATACCTGGTCTTGGTGGAGGCCGTGACGCCGCTGCCTGACGAGGAGGAGAAGGACGAGTCCCTCCGCCAGTCGTAGTTAGCGAAGGGATCCTCGATGTCTTTGTATAACTCGTCCACCTCCCCCTCTCCCAGGGCCTCCTCCTGCCGTGTGTTTCGCGGCCCTGTCCTGCGCCATGCCGTCTGCCCGCCCGTCCTGCCGCGCTCCGAAGAACTCCGCGACGACGATGACGTGGGGCCTCTGCTGACGGAAGGTGCGGACACTCACGACAGGACGACCCACGCGGAACGACGACACGCTGAAGGGAGGCGTTGAGGCACGGAGGGTAGTGATGTGCGGCGCTGCGGTGGTGGTGGTGGTGGTGGTGGTGGTTGGCCGCGGGGTAGTCGTAGTGGTAGTAGTTGTAGTAGTCGTAGTAGTGGTAGTGGTACTTGTAGTCGTAGTAGTGGGCGTAGTAGTAGTAGTAGCAACAGCAGTGGTAGGCTGGGACTTGCCCTTCCTACCACCAGCAGACTCCTCCCCAAGGCCCCCAGTCTGCCCTGTCTCCTCCCTGCCTTGTGGGTCCTCGTACTCATACCCATAGTCGTAGTAGCTTTGGCGCTCCCCTTCCCCCTGGTACTGGTAATTGTAGTCCTGCTGCTCTGTGGCCGACTGCTGCTGCTGCTGCTGCTGCTGCTGTTGCTGCTGCTGCTGTAGGTCCTGCTCGACGCGGAAGAGATCATTCTTGCTGTAGTACCTGGTGGAGCGGCGGCAGTCTATGTCCCACCAATTTGTGCAGATGAAGTTTTGTTGGTCGAACACCGTGTTGTTTGGACATAGAAAACGGAAGTCCCGGATCTGTGGAGATGAAAGAATGGAGTCAGGGAAGGAGTGAAAGGGTATTTGCATGATGCGAGGGAATGGGGAATGTGTGTAAGGAAATAAACGATACACCGATAGATAAAGTAATAACTAGAGACGAAGAGTGAAAGGGATACAGAGGCAGAGGCCCGGATTCAGAAACGCTTTGCTCTCTCACCACGATTGTTTTCAAACGCCACAAAGATTATTTGCCGGGTTCTCAATAACGTTATCCTTTTAAATAATGTATATATCGTGTTAATCCGTCACTAGAACCTTAAAAGCACCCTTAACAACACATGCAGTTTCATCTAAAGCCTTTGGAAATAGTGGAGGTGCGGCGCAGAAGTGTTTCAGGATTATGGTCCGAAGTGCTACAGCGAAAGAAATCACAGAAACAGCACCAGTAATAGTAGTGGTGATGGTGGTGGTAGTAGTAGTAGTAGTAGTAGTAAGAAAACATTAAATAGGAGAAGAATACTAAGGGAGGAGAGATGGTAATGAAGAGAAAATGAACGTGGTTAGTTTGCACAAGTCACAGAATCATTAGCAAACTTTTCCCCTCCTCCTCCTCTTCTTCCTCACTCATTTCATCACCTTCCTTCCTCCTCCTCCTCCTCCTCCTCCTAGCCCATCCACCCCTCCCTCCTCATTCTGTGCCTCCCTGCCTTCCTTCCTCCAGCCTCCTCTTCCTTCTCTTCTTCCCTTTCTCTTCCTCGCATTAGGCAAACAAGATGAAAGAATACTTGTGACTTCAAATATTTGAGAGAGAGAGAGAGAGAGAGAGAGAGAGAGAGAGAGAGAGAGAGAGAGAGAGAGAGAGAGAGAGAGAGAGAGAGAGAGAGAGAGAGAATGATTTATGACTCTTGGTTTAGAATGTATAGCCGATCTCTCTCTCTCTCTCTCTCTCTCTCTCTCTCTCTCTCTCTCTCTCTCTCTCTCTCTCTCTCTCTCTCTCTCTCACTCACAAACAAACACCATCACCACGCTCCCAATTAACCTCCTCCTTTACCTGTCTTTACTTACCTTTCTCCTTCCCTCCCTCCCCTCTCCCTCTCAATTAACACCACGTATGTTTAGCGTAGTACCCCCCGCCTACACCACATTCCGTTTTCTGTGTCTAGGGAGTATGACCTCGTTTTCTGTCACGTACGAGGAAGAAGGGAAAGGGAAAGGAGAGGGAAAGGTGAAAGTAAGGTGGCAAGACTTGAAAGATACAGTGTGTGTGTGTGTGATGTGTGTGTGTGTGTGTGTGTGTGTGTGTTGTGTGTGTGTGTGTGAACGTGCGTAGGATTTCCATAGAACTCAGAACATATAATTATTTGCACATGAATGAATGAGACACGGCTCTTCAGTCCTCCCAAGGCCTCTCTCTCTCTCTCTCTCTCTCTCTCTCTCTCTCTCTCTCTCTCTCTCTCTCTCATGCGACTCACGTTTCTCAAGATGTTAAGGATGCTTGTGTGTGGTGTGTGTGTGTGTGTGTGTGTGTGTGTGTGTGTGTGTGTGTGTGTGTGTGTGTGTGTGTGTGTGTGGCGTTCACTTTCTTCTGTGCTGGTAAACTTTCTATTATTATTATTATTATTATTACTATTATTATTATTATTATTATTATTATTATTTTTATTATTATTATTATTATTACTACTACTATATTAGTGTTATGAATACAATAGTAGTAGCAGTAGTAGTAGTAGCAGTAGTGTTTTGATAGTGGTGGCGGTGGTATTAGTAGTGCTAGATAGTGGTAGTTCTTTTGGTACAGCAACAACAACAACACAACAACAACAGGTGCTAGATGAACAATATACAGTAGTAGACTATATAATTTACCTGAAACAGCCTCGTAAGGGCCGCCACATCTGCTGCTGCTGCTATTTGTTCTTTTCTTTTGTATATGATAATTATCACTACAATTATTTAAAAAGTACTGCTATTACCACCACCACCACCACCACCATCACCACCACCATGTTAATTAGCACCACCCTCACCTGTCCATCACAAACTCTGATTTTACTGGAGACAGGAAAATCTTTCATACTTTTTTCTCTTTGTCTATTGTTAAGTGGGTCAGCCCTTGTGTCCTGCGCGTGACCTAGGGCGGCTGAGGTCACGGGGGCGGTCATTGGGGGCGGGGTGGGGGGCGAAGAAGGCAGAGAGAGAGAGAGAGAGAGAGAGAGAGAGAGAGAGAGAGAGAGAGAGAGAGAGAGAGAGAGAGAGAGAGAGAGAGAGAGAGAGAGAGACGCGGGGGGGGAAGAGAAGAGAAGAGGAAAAGGTGGATTGCAAAACACGGCATCATCGAGAGTAAGTGATGGTGGTGGTCTCTCTCTCTCTCTCTCTCTCTCTCTCTCTCTCTCTCTCTCTCTCTCTCTCTCTCTCTCTCTCTGGAAGTATTTTTTTTTTATTTCTGAGTTATCAAGGATTGAGAGGAGAGAGACAAGCAAAATTCTTGAAATAGAATTAATACTACTTCTGAAGAGAGAGAGGAGAGAGAGAGAGAGAGAGAGAGAGAGAGAGAGAGAGAGAGAGAGAGAGAGAGAGAGTGGCGTAATGTGCTGGAGGTTAGAGGGAGGTCAGGCAGGTCGGGGGGTCAAAATGGAAGAGGGCCAGGGGGAGGAAGGGTCATAGGAACATATCACTAAGTAGAACAAATGGTGGTGGTGGTGGTGGTGGTGGTGGTGGTGTAGATGTAGTGGTTGTCGTTAGCAGATAGTAGCGGTAATGTTAGTAGTCCTAGTAGTAGTAGTAGTAGTAGCAATAGCAGTAGTAGCAGCAGTAGTAGTAGTAGCAGTTGTAGCAGCAGTAGTAGTAGTATTTGTTGTAGCAGTAGTAAAATAACGAAGTAGAGAATGAGCATAATATGAGGTGGTAGGTGGGTACACACACACACACACACACACACACACACACACACACACACACACGAAAACAATGTATGTAGATTGTATAGTCTTTCCCTTCTCCTCCTCTTCCTCCCCTATACAGTAAACAAGTGCGCATTTCAGGAGGAGGAAGAGAAGTTGCTGTGACAGTAGTAGTAGTAGTAGTAGTAGTAGTAGTAGTAGTAGTAGTAGTAGTAGCAGCAGTAGTTGTAGCGGGGTTGTGATGGTGGATAATTTAATGATGTTTTACTTTAATAAGTAAATCTTGGTTAGGTTAATCTGAATTGAAAAATCATAATTTTATAGGAAAACCAGTGCGAAATTCTCTCTCTCTCTCTCTCTCTCTCTCTCTCTCTCTCTTATACAAACACACACACACACACACACACACACACACACACACACACACACACACACACACACACACACACACACCTTGAAGAACAGAGTAAAAAAAAGCAGCTTTGTGTGTGTGTGTGTGTGTGTGTGTGTGTGTGTGTGTGTGTGTGTGTGTGTGTGTGTGTGTGTGTGTGCGTGCGTGCGTGCGTGTGTGTGTGTGCGCGATGGAGGGGGGAAAGAAGGTGCCATGAGAGCCTTATAATAAACCGTTTTCACTTTCATTCCATCTCTCATCCTTCCTTCACTCCCTCCCCTCCTTCCTTCCTACCTTCCCTCCCTCCCTCCCTCCCTCCCTCCCTCCTTTTTACAACATGACAAGAATATATAGGGAGGGGAGGGAATGTAGGCAACAGATAGAGAGGGAGGGAGGGAAGGGGGGAGGGGGCGGAAGGCATGCGGTAGTGGTCGTGCAAGATGAAGCATTAGTATGAAGAGGGTTAAGGGAGGGGGAAGGGAGGTGGGAAAGGTGTAATTATAGTAGTATCGTTGATGGTTGTGGATGTTACAGTAGTAGTAGTAGTAGTAGTAGTAGTAGTAGTAGTAGTAGTAGTAGTAGTTGTTGTTGTTATATTAGTCGTAGCAGTAGCAAAAGAACAAGTAGGGACAGAGAATATAATACTTGCAGTAGTTGAAGAATCTTTATATTGTTGTATCTCTCTCTCTCTCTCTCTCTCTCCTCTCTCTCGTCTCTTCTCTCTCTCTCTCTCTCTCCTCTCTCTCCTCTCTCTCTCTCTCTCTCTAACAGTGGTCGTAGTAGTTAAGAGAACAGGCTCCCCTTCTCTCTATAGTAGTGGCTCGCCTTGAAGAGGGATCCTCCTTGTGCTGTCCCTTCCGTTCACCCCCTCAGTGCCTCATCTTCTCACCACCCACCACCACCCACCACCACCACCATCATCCAAACAACAGCTAGTTTCAAAACATCCTCCACCTTCACTACATACCCCTAAATATTGACCACCTGTATCAAACCCTCACCAGAGTCACTACTATTAATACTACTATTGCTTCTATCGCTGTTTTCACCATCACCATAATCATCATCTTTCCTGCTGTGTGTGTGTGTGTGTGTGTGTGGGTGTGTGTGTGTGTGTGTGTGTGTGTGTGTAAAAGGGAGGATTAATTTGGCATAGGAGAGGATGAGGAAAGAAAAGGAAAGGAGGAGAAATGGAAAAAAAAAGTAAGACGGGGAAGAAATAATATGCAATATGAACAATATGCCATACTCTACTTGAATCTTTCCCTCATATCCTTCATTTCTTTTCCCGACCCTTTCTCTCTCTCTCCTCTCTCTCTCTCCTCTCTCTCTCTCTCTCTCTCTCTCTCTCTCTCTCTCTCTCTCTCTCTCAGTATAAAATTTTTTTATTCATTAAACACCCGAAGATGCAATAATTACTGTTCCCCTATACACACACACATTAATGCTGCAACATTTTACACACACACACACACACACACACACACACACACACACACACACACACACACACACACACACACACACACACACACTTTAATGGTGCAACATCTTTCTTTTGTCGTCATGAAGATAGTTTAACGCTTTTGTTTTGTTTGTTCCCACAAGGAATTCCGTTACGTTATGAACCACTCGCGCCCTTTTGTGAAATATTAGGAATTTCGTGTACGTCTTGTCCTTCTCTTTGCACACGCGTCACTAGCAAACTGATATCCCGAGCTCAAGTCCTGCCGAAAGTGGTCATTTTTTTTTTTTTTTTATTCTGCGATTCGATAATAATATACACCTAACTTTTTTACTACATAATTTCTCTTTTGTACGTTAAGTATTTGAGATTAAGAAATAGCTATGCTTTCCTTGAATTTGGTAGGCTAATAGGTGCATTTTTTCTTTCATGACGTGTACATAGGAAGAACGTTTACATACAGAAGCGAATTTTAAGCGACATAACACTATACAATTTTTCTGCACCAAGAAGAAAATTACAGTGATCAAATTCAGAATGTACTTCTTGATGCAGGGAAAGTTGTGTAGTGTTATAATGTATGATTTTGTGATAACTCCGTGCATTTCTTTCATAACGAAGTGGAACTAGATTTGCAAAACGGAGGGAGATTCACGTGTCATCAATCACTAAAACTATTTTCTATACCAAGAACTGTACTATGCGGTTTAAGATTAATTCAGTCTTTTCTGAGGCCCATATTCTGGAACGATTTGCTTTCACCTCTTTTTTTTTTTTTTTTTCAAGGACCAAGTATATGAAACGAACAGGTTTTTCAAGAGCGTTTTCAAGAGCGTTTTATCCTGTTGGTAATGTGAAAATCTCGTTTATATCTGTCACTGAAACCGTAAAAGCATCCTGCAGTTTCGATGAGAGCCTTTTAAAAGTAGTCGAGGTACGGGCAGAAGTGATCCTTAATTGTCTAATAAAAAGGTATATATATTTTTAAACAAGAGTATCAACATTTGCAGCAATGAAGCGAAGTATCTGAACACCACACAGCGAATTTCAACACCCATTTAATTCTCTAAGCCTATTTTCCTGACATACAATATTTACATTTTCCAGCTTTCTTACGATCCAAAATTAACAGGATACTTAACTAATTGCACATTACTCTTAAGACGTTACGTACAGCAGTTCTTCCATTTTTCCTGTGACAGTAATCCGTCAATCATATCCGCCACATTTTTCCCTGTTTTGTTTACTACGGCATACTTCCTTTCTACTTAAAGAAAACTTAACGAGCTGGATCAACAAAAAACTTAAAACTACTCATTGCACGCTACTACTGAATGCAGCGGTATTTCCATTCCCGCCGCGAGAGAATAAAAAAGAAAAAAAATCAGTCGCGTTTCTTTTGTTTTGTTTACGGTACAGCGCGTGTCGACTGTGACGTCACCGATGACAACACGTGGTGGTGACGCAATAGTCTGTTTTGTCTCGTCAGCAGGGAAGGAGGGAGGCCGCATTGGTGTCATAATGGTGTTGAAGGTGTGGAAGTAGTAGTGGTGGTGGTGGTAGTGGTGGTGGTGGTGGTGGTGATGGGGATGGGGAGGAAGGAAGGAGATAACTTATAGGTACGAAGAACTGGATGATGGGATTTGTGGTGATGTAATGGTGGTGATTAGGTGGCAGTGGTGGTAGTAGTAATAATAGTAATAGTAGTAGTAGACGTAGCACTAGTTGTAGATGTTGTAGTGATAGTAATAGTTGTGGTTTTGTTGGTGTAGTAGAAATTTTGTGGTAGTAGTAGTAGTAGTTAGTGGTGGTGGTGGTGGTGGTAGTGACAGAGGTGTAAGTAGTGAAGCTGAAGATGTTGGTATGCAGTGGTTTTGTTGTTGTTATTGTGGTGGTGGTGGTAATATGAACATTAGATACCAGATGTGTGGTGGCGGTGGTGGTGATTATGTATGTAGTTCAGCTTGATGGTGGTGTAATAATTATAATGATGGTAGCTATTCATACTGGTAGTGGTGGTGGTGGTGATGATGATGATGATAGTGTTAGTGGTAGTAGTAATTCTGGGTGTACTTAATGAAATAGTATATGATGGTGATGATGTCATACTGTTGTTAATGGTGGTGTTAGTAGTGGCGGTGGTGGTGATAGAGTCGGTTATAGTAGTAGAGTTGTTAGCAATACTGTCAGTGGTAGTACAGGTGGTACCGGTGGTGGTAGCAGTCGTAGTAGTGTCAGTCGTAGTAGTAGTAGTAGTGGTGGTGGTGGTGGTGGTGGTGGTGCCGCCAGCCGTCACGTCTCGGCGTCCTTGGCGGTGAACGGGATCACGGAGCGGGAAGGTTCTTACCACACACACACACACACACACACACACACACACACACACACACACACACACACACACACACGGGAATGCTCTCAAAACTAAACCAGCAAAAAGTTAATTATTATCCACACACACACACACACACACACACACACACACACACACACACACATACACACATGGGAATGCAGACAAAAGCACACAAAAAACGGATGCATATTCACACACACACTTTTCACGCACATCAAACAAAGACGTAGTATAGATATGCACGCACATGTAATCGCGCACATAATGCTCTCTCTCTCTCTCTCTCTCTCTCTCCTCTCTCTCTCTCTCCTCTCTTCTCTCTCTCTCTCTCTCTCTCTCTCTCTCTCTCTCATAACGTACACAAACCACGCATCTCCGTACCTACGTACACAAAATATGCACATAACTAATTGAAGTCGAAACGGGCCCGAACTTTCACACACACACACACACACACACACACACACATTCCCACACACACACACACACACACACACACACACACACACACACACACACACACACACACACACACACACACACACACACACACACACACACACACACACACACACACACACACACACACACACACACACACACACACACACACACACACATTCCCACACACACATTCCCACATACATGAACACACCCTTTGCCTTATGCGTTAGCTTGCGCTCGTATATACACACACACACACACACACACACACACACACACACACACACACACACACACAATACCAGTAATATAATTAAACAGGAAGTGTGTGCGTACAAGCGTATTATACTTGCATTGTTTTTTTATGTAATACTCTTAATTATTTCTCTCTCTCTCTCTCTCTCTCTCTCTCTCTCTCTCTCTCTCTCTCTCTCTCTCTCTCTCTCTCTCTCTCTCTCATAGCGGCATTTTAATGACTTCCTCATATAGATTAAAATACAGCAATCAAAAGGAGGAGGAGGAGGAGGAGGAGAGGAGGAGGAGGAGGAGGAGGAAGACAGGGTAACCGGAATATACGTAACAGAACGAAGAATTGAAGAAGGATGTGGAGGAGGAAGTGCAGGAAGGTGATGAAAGGAGGAAGAGGAGGAGGAAGGAAAGAATAAATTGTAGAGTTGGTATAATCATTGCTCAATATGTGAGAGAGAGAGAGAGAGAGAGAGAGAGAGAGAGAGAGAGAGAGGAGAGAGAGAGAGAGAGAGAGAGAGAGAGAGAGAATGCAATTTTTTTTTTCTTCCAAACATTCCAAGTCAAACAGTTATCGAACGAGAATTTCTGGTCCGCATTTCTCATCCCTCTCCCTCTCTCCCTCACTCGCACCACAGGTATTGTTCGTTTATACTCTCACCTTTCCTCCGTTATCTCTATCCACCTTTCCTCCTCCTCCTTTTCTTCATCTTCCTGCACTTCCTCCTCCTCCCACATCCGTCTCTTTTTTTTTTTCATCAATTCTCTTTTTTTTTTTTCATCAATTCTTTCCTTTTTTTGTCTTCATTATTTCATCATTCATTTTTGTTCTTTTTCATCTTCTCTTTCTCCTCCTCTCCTGTCTTTTCATCCCAAGCACTATTCCTTTTCTCATTCTTCTCCCTTCTGTTTCCTATTTCATCTTTCACCCTACTTCCAATCTGTCTTCTGTCTTATCTATCGTTTACTTTCTTTTCCTTCTCTCTTTCATTCTTGGGTACCAGTTTTATCCTTCAGTTCTTCAATTCCTCCATTTTCTCACTCCTTCCTCATTTCCTTCAACCCCTTACAGCTTTTTTCCTTTTTTATCTCTCTACTCTTCCTTTCTTTCTCATCCTTTCTACTTTTCCTCTCCTTATTCTTCCTTTTTCCTCCTTTCTATTTCTATTCTTCCTTTTCTTGTTCTTTTCTTTTACCCTTTCTACCCTTCTTTTCCTTCCTCATTTTTATCTCCTCCTACCTTTCCATCTTAATATCTTAGCCCCCCCCTTTTCTCATCCCCCCCTCTCTCTCTCTTCTCTCTCTAACCTCACTTCTCCTCCTCCTCCTCCTCCTCCTCCTCCTCCCAGCATTCATCTAACCCCTCCCTCTTACCCCACCCTCTCCCTGGCCTCACCCCCCTTGAGGTGTACCGTTGTGACCCGTTGTGACAGACCCAGGTAAGTAGGTAATTAACGAGGCCACCTGAGGTTACTAGGGACCCGCTACCACCCCTCTCATTATTATTATTATTATTATGATTATTATTATTATTACGCCCATGGATTTTATATATTTTTCCCACTTTACTATTCTAATCTTACTAGTTGTGGTTTGTGGTAGTATATAGTAGTTGTAGTAGTAGTAATAGTAGTAGTAAAAATGGAAAAGAGAAAAGAATTATTGGAGGAAGCAGAACAAATAAATACGTGGAACAAAAAATAGAATTAGAAGAGGTAGGAGGAGGAGGAGGAGGAGTAACAGAGGCAGTAGTAAATTGTTGTTGTTGTATCTCGTAAAAAGTGAGATTTATGACCTTGCATTATCTCATCAACATTGCTAGTTTGACATTTTTGCCTTTTATTCCTATTGCTACTGCTGCTCCTGTCGCTATCTCTCCTACTGTTAATCATTGCAGCAGCAGCAGCAGTAGCAGTAGTAGTAGTGGTAGAAGTAGTAGTAGTGGTGGTGGTGGTAGGAAAAATTGTAAGAATAAGGAACATAGGAGCAGTAAAAATTAGAAGGTGCTAGAGTTAAAGCAAGAATAATAATAGTAGTAGTAGTTAGTAGTAGTAGTAGTGATAATAACAATAGCCAAGAACATACATATACACAACCACACCTACAAACTTTCCCTATATATTAGCCTCTGCGCCTATATTAATTAATTAATATTAATAATAATAATAATAATAATATTTATCATTATTATTATTTATTGTTATTATTATTATTAATTATAGTAATAATAATAGGTGTCAGAAGTATCACGAATCTGGCATCACTGACAAGGAATCTCCAGGTGCTTGACATTCCTCTCGTGTGTGTGTGTGTGTGTGTGTGTGTGTGTGTGTGTGTGTGTGTGTGTGTGTGTGTGTGTGTGTGTGTGTGTGTGTGTGTGTGTGTGTGTGTGTGTGTGTGTGTGTGTGTGTGTGTATGTTTAGTTTGATCCTCGTGTCAATCTTGCTGGGTCTCTGTCATGTAAAAGTTAAATGAAGATAATGAAGAAAAAAATATATATACACGTATCAGAGAGAGAGAGAGAGAGAGAGAGAGAGAGAGAGGAGAGAGAGAGAGAGAGAGAGAGAGAGAGAGAGAGAGAGAGAGAGAGAGAGAGATTCAATGTCATAGAGGCTTGGCAAGTATTTTCTTTTATCTTTCTTTGAGG
>NC_087168.1:13287149-13324649 GCF_035594125.1 Scylla paramamosain
TCCTCCTCTTCATTCTGTTCCTCCTCTTTTTTCACCTTCTCATTGTCCTCCTTTACCCCTCCTCCTCTTCCTCCTCCTTTTCCTCCTCTTCCTCCTTCTTTAGTTCTCACATTAACACGATAATGTGAGACAGATAACATGAGGCGAGAGAGAGAGAGAGAGAGAGAGAGAGAGAGAGAGAGAGAGAGAGAGAGAGAGAGAGAGAGAGAGAGAGAGAGACCTTGGGAAAAGAATTGTTACCTTACCACAAAAAGAAGGATATTTTCTGCAATTAATTGTCTGAGTCTCTCTCTCTCTCTCTCTCTCTCTCTCTCTCTCTCTCTGTCTCTCTCCCTTCCTTTCCTTTATCACCCTCTCTCTCTCTCTCTCTCTCTCTCTCTCTCTCTCTCTCTCTCTCTCTCTCTCTCCCTTCCTTTCCTTTATCACCCTGTCTTAAGCTCGCCCCTTTCTTCCTCCTTTATCTTTTTCTCATTCATTTCATCATTTTCACTTTTGCTTTTCTCTTCTTCCCTGTCTTCTCTTCTCTTCCTTTTTTTCCTTTCCTCCTCCCTTCTTCTTCGTCTTCTCCTTTCCTCACTTCCTTCGTATCTCCCATGCTCACGTTCATTTTCTTTCTCTTATCTTTCCTTCCCTTCATATCCTTCCTCTCTTATTCTCGTTCGTTTGCTCCTCCCTTCTTCCCTCTTCATGTTTTTTTTCCATTCTCACTTCATTTTCTTCCTCTCCTCTTCTTTCCTTTTCATTTTTTTCCTTCCTTTCCTTATCTTTCATATTCTAACCCATTCCTTTTGGTATTCTCTACACTCTTCCTCTTTCCTTCACTTTCTTCATCTATTCTCCAATTTCCTTCCTCTCTACATTCGTTCCTTTAAATGTTCTTTCATGCCTCTTACTCTTTCTCACGCCTATTGTCTTTCCGTTTTCTCTTCTCCTCTCGCTCACACTGAAGCTAACCTAACCTAACCACGCTATACACTGACATTACCAAGAACATATGAACATACGGGAAGCTGCAAGAAGTCACCGGACCTATACGTGGCAATCCCTGTTTGAAATATACCTACCTATTTCCACCTATCATCTCCATCCATGACTTTGTTTAATCTACTAGAACTCCCTTATGACTCGGCACTAACAATCTGATTACTGAGTCCCTTCCATTCTTCCGCCGCTCAATTTGAAAACCAATTCCTTCCTATCTCTTTTTTAAATCTAACTTTTTTTTTTTCAGGCTTGAACGCGTTTTTTTCCTGTTCTATCCTGATTACTGATTTGGAGAATGTTGATTACGTCACCCTTGTTGTATTCCCTGTATCAAGAAGCATACCGTCACTCTCATAAACAAATGGCCTAAGTCATTTCTCATCAGTTTCTAATTTTTGCTTAAATCACATCTTCATTTAAGCAAAAATCCAGAAATCACCGAAAAATTACTTGGGTTATTTGTTTATGAGGGTGACGATATTAGACACCCTTCTTCAACATACAGTAGAGGCTGTTCATCACACGCTATAGAGTGAACAAAATAATCACGTGTCTAGTACTCTGAGCTATATATATTTACTAATAATATGAAACTGTAATATGGAAAGGAAAACGGCAATAATACAGAACTTTACTGTTAGACCTGTTGAAAATCTAGAGTGCACAGTAATTTGATAATACAGAAATGCTTTAATCCTTACAGACATAATGAGTTCCGTTCTACTTCCAATTAACACGCAAATGTAAAATGACTTAAATGGAAAAAAAGTAATAATATAGAACTTTACTGTTAGACCTTTTAGAAATCCAGTATAGAGTAGATATTTTTCTTAATACTGAAACACTTTAATAATTTCACTGATAGAAAAAGGAGTTGGAGTGTTTTAACTTATGGACTAATAATATGCTGTAGAGATGAAGTGAAGTTAGACAGTTTGGCAATTAGACAGCTTAGTAAGTAGTTAGTTGTGAGGCGAAGTGAAATTAAACAGCTTAGTAATTTAGTTAACCCTTTCATCGTTATGCCTGTCTATGCCCAACATTCGCAGCACCGTAAGAAATGTTTGCAAGACGCTCACAAATACGTAACAGAATAGATTAATTTTTCTTTTTCTCAAATTTGTTTTTAACCTTTTCATTTTTTTTTTCAGATTGTTCTTTTAACTTTTTCACTGCTGCACAATTTTTTTTTTCCCTCAGTGATATGCAGCATTTTAAACACTTACTTTTGCGTGGTGCAGTCTTTTAAAGAAGTTTGGTCATTGAGAAACAAGCAATATTAACGTCTCTCTCTCTCTCTCTCTCTCTCTCTCTCTCTCTCTCTCTCTCTCTCTCTCTCTCTCTCTCTCTCTCTCTCTCTCTCTCTCTCTCTCTCTCTCTCTCTCTCTCCTGTATCCATGCACATCGTTTCTTCCACTGCTCTAAATGTTACGAGGGCGACCATAGCGGTAAAAGGGTTAAGACTGCGGTAAAGATACTAAATAAATAAATAAATAAAGTGTAGGTGATTATAAAAGTTGGTACTATTTAACATTTCTGACCGTCAGTGAATGGATTTAAATGTTCCTTGTTGCTTAAATTCTCTGAAAATGACCCCAGTACTCTGCCTTTCCTCTCTTCCTCTTCGTCATCCACTCGTTTCTTCCTCCCCCTCCTCCCTCCTCCCTTCTTTCACGACCTTCACTCTCCCTTTCATTACTCCACACTTCCTATTTCTCTTCTTACTTTTTTCTTCATTTCTTCTCTTTCATCCCTCTCTCTCATTTTTCTCCGTTTTCTGTCTGCCTCTGTCTGTCTGTTGTCTGCCTGATGCCTGTTGTCAATATATCCGTCAATGTTTGTATCAGTTTGTTCTCTCTCTCTCTCTCTCTCTCTCTCTCTCTCTCTCTCTCTCTCTCTCTCTCTCTCTCTCTCTCTCTCTCTCTCTCTCTCTCTCCAAGTGGCCATAAAAAACTATCTTTAATATTCCCTCCTCCCTTCCTCCCTCACCTCCCTCCCCTGCCTCCCCTTCCTCCCTCACCTGTCTCCCACCCTTGGACAGAACCTGTGTACTGTAGCTACTTTTACCTTCTTTAACATTACTGGCTGGGGAGAGAGGGGGAGAGGGAGTGAGTGAGAGGGAGAGTGAGTGGTTCCCAGGCCCTCAATCCGG
Source organism: Scylla paramamosain (assembly GCF_035594125.1). Lineage (NCBI taxonomy): Eukaryota > Metazoa > Arthropoda > Malacostraca > Decapoda > Portunidae > Scylla > Scylla paramamosain. The sequence goes on from NC_087168.1 coordinate 13,290,286, forward strand.
GTGTCTTCCGAGGGTCATAGCCTCTCGTGACCTACCCTCCCCTCCCTTTCCTCCTCTCTCCCTCTCCCACCATGTCCCTCTACTCCTCCCTCTCCTTTCCTTCCTTCTAATAACCTGACTACCTTCCCCTTCCTTCTAACTTGCCTACCTTCCCCTCAGCTCTAAGGACTCTCTCTCTCTCTCTCTCTCTCTCTCTCTCTCTCTCTCTCTCTCTCTCTCTCTCTCTCTCTCTCTCTCTCTCTCTCTCTCTCTCTCTCTCTCCTTCACTGGTTTTCGTGACCTGAGCAAGAGGAGGTGAAGGCTGTGGCTGTCACTCCTGCTTCTAGTACTGATTTTACAACGCCGACGGCGACAACAGCAGCAACGCCAACACCAACAAAACCAACGACTACAACAACAACAACAAGAATAACTAGCAACAACAACAACGACGATAATAAATATTACTACAACTATTAGTGAATTTCTAAGACCTGTTATAAAGAAATATCATCTACTGGTACTCCTTCATTAAAAATACAATAATTCCTCCTTACTGCTATTACAACAAGAACAAGAACAACAAAACGACAGCAGCACAACGACTACAGCAGTTATCACTGCCACCATTACTACTGCTACTGCTACAACAACAACAACTACTACTACTACTACTACAACCACCACCACTATTGATAAACTTCTTAGTTCAAAGAAATAATAATAATAATAATAATAATAATGATAAATGTTTACACATACTGAACTGCATAATTTTGAACAGAACTTTCGAAAAAAAACATTGCACTTATAAAAACTCTCTCTCTCTCTCTCTCTCTCTCTCTCTCTCTCTCTCTCTCTCTCTCTCTCTCTCTCTCTCTCTCTCTCTCTCTCTCTCTCGTATGTGTGTGTGTGTGTGTGTGTGTGTGTGTGTGTGTGTGTGTGTGTGTGTGTGTGTGTGTGTGTGTGTGTGTGTGTGCGTGTGTTTGAGAGAGAGAGAGAGAGAGAGAGAGAGAGAGAGAGAGAGAGAGAGAGAGAGAGAGAGAGAGAGAGAGAGAGAGAGAGAGAGAGAGAGAGAGAGAGAGAGAGTGAGTGTGAGGAGTGTGTGTGTGTGTGTGTGTGTGTGTGTGTGTGTGTGTGTGTGTGTGTGTGTGTGTGTGTGTGTGTGTGTGTGTGTGTGTGTGTGTGTGTGTGTGTGTGTGTGTGTGTGTGTGTGTGCGTGCGCGCGCGCTGGTGCAACAAACAGGTTTCAAGAGTACAAATGGGAGGAGGAGGAGGAGGAGGGGGAGGAGGAGGAGGAGAACGAGGGTGAAAGTCGGGTGCTGTAAAGTGTAGGCTAGTCTTCCTCCTCTTCCTCCTCCTCCTCCTCCTATTCTTCACTGTTATTCAGGTTTGCAATGCCATCAACTGAGCTGAGAGAGAGAGAGAGAGAGAGAGAGAGAGAGAGAGAGAGAGAGAGAGAGAGAGAGAGAGAGAGAGAGAGAGAGAGAGAGAGAGAGAGAGAGAAATACAAACACATCGTTATAAATAAAAAAAAAAAGTAAAATAAATAAACAAACAAATAAATGAAAAAGTGGGAAGAAGAGGAAACATCATGAACTAACAATAACACAACACTTTTTACAACACGTCTAATATAAAAATAAATAAATAAATGAATATATAAATAAATTAATAATACTAATATTAATAATAATAATAATAATAATAATAATAATAATAATAATAATAAATGAATAAATAAATAAATCGTTCCCTATTATTAGTTCTGTTCTCAAAGATCCTTCTATAATCCACATCAGCCACTCAAATACCAGCCTGTGTGTGTGTGTGTGTGTGTGTGTGTGTGTGTGTGTGTGTATACGGCCGGCCCTGGTGGAGAGCTATCAGAAACACCGACATCATACAGAACGGGTGCTTAGAAAAGAAAGATTAGCACTTAGCACTGAATCCTCACACATCTTAGCATCTTGTTTCCATCACTTTTAACACGCCTTAGTGGACGTTATTAGAGTTCTCAGTGGTGTTTGCATGACCTCGGTGACAGTTTACGAAGGGTCCCGGATCATCAACAGGAAAAACACCCATGGAAACCCAACTTATTATCTCTGTGGTCTTTGAAACTAATCCTTATGATATCCCAATATTTTTACAGAATACGGCCTTACAAATTATACGAATGCTTTACTATCACATTTTGAAGCTGATTAACCTATGACTGCTCTCTCTCTTCCCCTCATGTTTAATACAATTGTCTGATGCAAGGATAGAGTGTGTTTACGATTGATATCATCAACAGAAGAAGTGGTCGAGCAATTAAATCCTTTCAATGCCTGTAGACTATTTTATATTATATATTCATTTATTTATTATTATAATTTCTTGCGTAACGAAATCGTCTAAGGTTGTTCCAATGAAGTAACAAGTTCCGCCGTGTCATTATCAACTAATGATGAAAAAATGTATTTCCAAACGCTTCAAGGCCTAAATCTTGACTAGTTTTAACAGGCATTGCTGGAAGTTACAAAGATGCAATTGCAAGGATGTGTTCATGATTCTAGTGGTAGTTTAATTTGGTAGTTTAAGGAGATCACATTAGGAGCTGTGTTTCCAAACGTTTCAAGACCTTGACTCGATTACTTTTTTTTGGAGGGGGGCTTTATTAAAATTTACAAAGTTTATCAAGGAAGTTTCCATGATTGATGATAGTGTAACAAGATTAGATTAACCCTTTCACTGCAATAAGCAATAATTCGCATCACTAAAAGCAATGTATGAAACCTTTATAAGCACCTACAAGAAAGAAGGTGGGTAAAAAAGAAATATATATTTAGAAATTTCTATGCCATACAATGTTTGGAGGTGGCTGTAGAACAAGGAAAGATGTCCCTGGGAGGCTGGCAATTTATGAAAGATAAGTGAAATGGCAGTGAGAAGGTGAAGGACCGTATTTCCAACCATTCAAAGGTCTTAATCTTGACTACTTTTAACAGGCATTACTGGAAGCTACTAAGTTGTCAAGGATGTTTCCATGCCTCTAGTGACACTTTAACGATGACTAGACCATCAGTAGGCAAAGAATGTTCACGAGAATCAGACTAACAATATCTGAGGCTTTTGAAAATTGTCCAGAAACGAAAGCAAAGTGAAAAGAAAAAAAAAAGTCGTGATTATGGAGCAAAGTAAAAAAAAAATGCCCCGACGAGAAAAAAAAATGGAATGAGCAAAGTATAAAAAAAAAGTGCTGATGAGAGAGAAAAGTAAAAAAAAAAGTGATGATAGAGCAAAGTAAAAAAAATTGTCATGAGAGCAAAAGTAGAAAAATATTCTGATGAGCAAAAAAAAAAAAAAATAAATAAATAAATAAAATAAAATAAATAAAAATAAATAAATAAATAAATAAATAGATAAATAAAATTCTGATGAGAGAGCAAAGCAAAGAGCACTGCCGCGGCTACACATCCACTGCCCAGAGACTATGCCCGTGTCTGTGTCGCATCTGATTCTCCATTTCTTCCATGTAAGGTCCCCTGCTTCGCGTCTCGCCCTACCCCTGGCCGTGTCACCCTGATGGTGTGTCGCCTCTTAAGGGTGTCCATACATTGATTCACCCCTATTGTGTCTTCACTCATCCGGAGTTCCGCAGGGAAGTGAAAGTTTGTCTTCCACACAGACTTTCATTGCTATCTTCCCTGTATTTGGTTGGAGAGGACTATTCTTCCTTCTTTTTTTCTTTTACGTAATTCTCTTTTATGGTTTTGTGTAATACATCTATACCCTTGTTTACGCTTTACTTTGGTTGTGGCAGACTTTCATATAGTTCTTTTGTTATTCGTGTACACTATTTACATACGCATTTACCTTTTCTTGGTTTGGCTTGTACTTCTCGTCTAGTATTTTCTCTTTCTGTGCTCCAATAAACATTCTGTAGGTTAGGTCTGCCTTGTAGTTCCCCTCTCCAGTTGTTTTCCTATCATTTTTTGTACATTGTCTTCCTCATTTTATTTAGATACCGAGAGCAAACTCTATATGCGTTCCTGAGCTGAACTTCATTCGAGTATCTTTCTGTAACCAAAGTTTTAGATTTACTTGCATCATTGGCTACTAGCTTCACTTTCTTTGGGCATCCATCTGTGTCCTTAAGTTCTCTCACACGAACCGTTATGTGCAAATTAACACCAAGTTGCAACAATATTACTTTAACTGCTAAACTGTCAACACACTGCACCTCCACCTACACACACACACACACACACACACACACACACACACACACACACACACACACACACACACACACACACACACACACACACACACACACACACACACACACTTACCACAAAAAAGAAATTATATCCTACCTAAGCAACAACCGTATATTACAAGGATATTTTCCTTTACACAGTTTTTTTTTTTTTTCTGGAACAGTATAATTTTCTCGTCTTCCTTAAGCAAACTCTGGAACTCTCTATCTGTTTTCGTTTTCGGTTTTCTTCCTTCTTCCGACATGAGGTGTTTTAGAGCATCAACACGCCTGAAACTTTATTTGCTAAGTTTTTCTTTTTTTATCTCCTATTATTGTCTTTCTGGGAGTGACATATTGAGCAGGTTTTCTTTTTCTTTCTCTCTCTCTCTCATTTTTATGCCCTTGGCCAGCCTCGTGAAAAGACAAATAAACAGATAGATAAATAATCAAATACGTACTAAGTAAATAAAGAAAAATACGAAAGGAAAAGAAAAACTGAAGAAAAAAGATGAAAAAAAGAATAAATAAATACGCAATAAAAAGCTGGTGTAATGTGTTATAGTGAACTCAAACAACCTAACAAGAACAAACGATCTGCTGCAGGACACCCACTGGCACACACACCTCCATCCCCTTGGCTACAGCTCTTCCCAACACTTCCCTTCTCCTTGTGTCACCCTTGGGAAAACACCCACTGAATTACACATAGCAGGCTCAAGAGGATCATAATGCATCTATACTTTCCTTCAGTTCCCCTTCAGCTATTATCAACCACTTGGCCCGCATTAAAAAACACTCTGCTCTTTCACCACGACCATTTTCCAAGACCATGCAGATAATTAGCCGGATTTTCAAGAGTGTTTCTCCTGTTAATAATGAATAAATCTTGTTCATCTGTCACCATAAGCTTAAAAATATCCTTAATAACCCGTATAACTTAAAGCACAGAGCCTCTTGAATGTGGTGGAGGTGCGGCGTATTAGTGTTTCAGAATATGATTTTTTTTTTATCTTTGCTATCTTACTATCACTGCCTCTCAATAATGTGCTCCTACTTTCTCTCATCGTTTTCTTTGACATAAGTGTTGGCGGGGAGACTTGCTTACTGGGGCTGCATGCAAACTTGAAGGAAGGGAAGGAAAGTAAAGCTCTCTCTCTCTCTCTCTCTCTCTCTCTCTCTCTCTCTCTCTCTCTCTCTCTCTCTCTCTCTCTCGAAGCAAACAATAAATATGTAAAGAGATATGGTAATTTTAATTTTAGATCGTTTTTCCTACTCCTTTATTGCAGTTCATATAAAAACGGTGGAGGAGGAGAGGTGTGGACAGAATAAAACAGCGGGAAATAAGTGGAAATGAAAGAATAAATGAACATAAAATAAATAAATAAATAATCAGAAGGGTAGAAATGAAACAAAAAAAGGTAAATCTAAAAGTGACTGAACAAAATGATGCAGGAAGGGAGGGGGCAGTAGGCAGTGGCTGGTTATAAATAAGTACAATTATAAGCGATAAAAAAAAAATCTTGATTTCTCTACTTTCTTTTCCTTTAGGTAATACAGTTTTCTTCTTTATCTGCTCCTCCTCCTCCTCCTCATTATTATTATTATCATTGAGAGAGAGAGAGAGAGAGAGAGAGAGAGAGAGAGAGAGAGAGAGAGAGAGAGAGAGAGAGAGAGAGAGAGAGAGAGAGAGAGAGAGAGAGAGAGAGAGAGAGAGAGAGAGAGAGAGAGAGAGAGAGAGAGACGATTTTTTTTTTTGTGTGTGTGTGTTGACTTTTGTATATACAAACACACAACAGTTTTATAATTTCAAGGCCGTGTCAAAAATGTGCGCGTCCTTAGACCACTTCACGCCTTCCGCGGTGATCTTGGCAAGAAAAACTCAGTTGGTTAAAAATATGATTGCCGGAAACAAGCATGAGCTTGGTAAATTGATGAACACATTACTAACAAAGCCATATAAAGATTTGTGAATTTTGTCTTTCAAGTGTGTGTTTACTGAATGTCACTGCCTGGCGGAGAATGTAGCGAGGGGAGGCGTCAGGAGGCCTGAGCGAGGCTGCACCGAATTTATCCCTGCGCCTCACCTCAAATCTATTTCACGCCCTCCCGCGCTGCTTGACCTTACGAGTACCAACACAAATGTGTTCATAAAAAAATTTTAAAAATATTAATTTTATTATAGCACACACAGGAGGCAGCAGACACCAGCTGAAACGATAATTACTCCCAGTGAGGTCTCAAACACTGGATTAAAGGGTGCTGTGAACTCATCAATAACGCAACTGTGACCTCACTGAATGTTTCCCTTTGTGTCTTACAACACAAGGGAGCAGTAACAGCCTGCTCTCTAAAGACAAATATCTTCCTTCACACAAACCTACATGCACCTAATTATACACACACCCTTCACTCAAAATTCTAAATTAAATATGGCGACTCCTACACCAGCCTCGGAGTCCCCGCCATGGGAAGGGACCAAAAATGTCCAAATACCGGACTGTTCTTCTGGTATCCACCCTAAGTGTCTTGACATCCCCAAGTTTTTCTTCATTAATTTCTGCAACATTCGCGACCTTATATAAAATTTCCATTCTGTAGAGCACTACCTCTCCTCTATTAACAGTGGTGTTCCTCAGGGTTCTGTCCTGTCACCCACTCTCTTCCTATTATCATCAATGATCTTCTAAACCAAACTTCTTATCCTATCCACTCCGACGCTGATGATACCACTCCGCACTTTTCCGCGTCTTTTCGTAGACGTCCAACCCTTCAACAAGTAAACAGTTTACGCAAGCCAAAGAACGCCTGACTTCTTATCTCTCTAAAATTTCTGATTGGGGGCAGAACAAACTTACGAGTAGTATTGTTCCATGCCTCAAAAAGCTCAATTCCTCCATCTATCAACTAGACACAACCTTCCAGACAACTATCCCCTCTTCTTCAGTGACACTCAACTATCATCCTCTTTTACACTGAACGTCCTCGGTCTGTTCTTTACGTATAATCTAAACTGGAAACTCCACATCTCATCTTTAGCTAAAACAGCTATGAAGTTAGGTGTTCTGAGTCGTCGTCGCAAGTTTTTCTCACCCTACCCCCTGCTGCTAACTCTGTACAGGGGTCTTATCAGTCCATGTATGGAGTTTGGGGGGGTATAGTTGGGGGGATTCCACTCATACTGCTATTTTAGACAGGGTGGAATCAAAAGCTTTTCGTCTTATCAACTCCTCTCTTCTAACTGGTGGCGAGGCCCCGGGGCGTGGACCAGCGAGGACGACCTCCTCAGCCCCCACGCCCTGTGCATTGTGAAGAGCATCCGGCCTGTAGTGAAGAGGCCACGGCTTCCCGAGGGTCCTCACTGGTGGGAGCAGGCCAGCACTGGTACTGCTACTGCTGCTGTGACCCGGCATCCTCAGCAGGCCAAGGAGGAGAACACCAGCCTTCTTACTCAAGACTTGAACCTGCCTGCCTTCCCAATATGCAGTGCCGCCCCCCGCCGCTGTGATGGGGCAGAGGCGGGGCTGCCTGAGGTGACCCTGCCCTCCCCTCGCCACTATGGTGGGGCAGAGGCGGGGCTGCCTGAGGTGACCCTGCCTGACATCCGCCGCCGCCGTGGTGGGGCAGCGAGGGGCAGCACGGGGCGGGGGCACACCCCTTCCTTTGTGTTGTGGCGGCCCTGGCCTATGTGATCTACGCCACGTGGGTCGTCACCTGTGGCGACGACTTCCTGAACGCTCTGAGTGAACGGGTGAATGGTGGATGAACTCTTTTTGGGTGTGTGTGGATTCACGTGCTTCCTTCCCTAAGCTGAGTCAAGACGGCTGAGTCTAGAGACATTTTGGTCACTCAGTACAAGTGACCTGTGGCCCAAACATGCTGAGTCCTTTATGGTCTCAGGCCAATGTAGCCTGAGGGTCACCTGACTGGAGGCCCTTACGGCCTGAGTATCTTCCGCCTCAGTGCCAAACGACCTGGTCCCTTTTACTTTCATAAGAAGACAAGAACATGTGCTTTGACATAAAAACAGTGCGAAGAGAATGACTGCATGGTAATTTTAAGTCAAGTATAATTCAAACCTTCCCGGAATCTGTCGAATCTCAAAAATCAAAATCAAGATATCAAATAACAAAGATCACATGCTGGAATCTTGAAAGAAAATTAAGATAAGCAACGAAAGATAACCATTACTCAGCTAATTATATCTAATTCATTAATAAACTCATTTTTCCAAGTCAAGCATCCATTTACTGATTATGCAGACCAACCAACACAAGCTGAAGACACGCCAGCAGTGAAGCGCGCGCGCACACACACACACACACACACACACACACACACACACACACACACACACACACACACACACACACACACACACACACACACACAAGCGCCGCCCGTCAAAACGCTAATCAACTAAACAGGTAAATAATGAGGCGAAAAGTCAGTGATTAGGGTGAGCGAAATGATTTCCGACATTAATGAGAAAAAAGCAGATTAATTACTCGCCGCGCAAACCTCCTCTTGCTGTTGTTGTTTTGTATGCTCCTCGCTGATTTAGATGAGAGAGAGAGAGAGAGAGAGAGAGAGAGAGAGAGAGAGAGAGAGAGAGAGAGAGAGAGAGAGAGAGAGAGAGAGAGAGAGAGAGAGAGAGAGAGAGAGAGAGAGAGAGAGAGAGAGAGAGAGAGAGAGAGCCACGTCCCTGCGGTGTTCTACCGTCGACACGCTAGAACACCGCAGGGACGTGGCGGCCCTTGTGGTGTTCCACAAGGCACAGATGCAGTGTGTGCTACATCTGGCAGGACTACGTCTGCCCCCAAGAGTCACCTCGCGGGACACGAGAACGGTGTTATCCAGTGGTGACTCAGTGGAAGTGCCGCGTTCCCGCTCCAGCCAACACCAGCGCACCTTTTGGGGGCGAGTCTCCAGACTGTGGAACGTCTTCGCGTCCTCCGTCCCTCATATCAGGGGGATGGATACCCAGGACGTGAAGTTAGCAGCACACCACTGGAGGGGCTCGTTCCCAACGCCCCTGCTAACAATATTAGCATAAGGCCATAAAGTATGTATATATATATATGTATATATCTTTATATTTATATTTGTGTGTTGAGTCACACCCCTAAAATAGGTTGCACACGGCAGTGCGCCTTCGGGTGATAATGTACTTATGTTTAAATAAAAAATAAGAGAGAGAGAGAGAGAGAGAGAGAGAGAGAGAGAGAGAGAGAGAGAGAGAGAGAGAGAGAGAGAGAGAGAGAGAGAGAGAGAGAGAGAGAGAGAGAGAGAGAGAGAGAGAGGGAAGCAAGCAAAAAACACAGAAACAGATCTCAATCAACTTTTTACGGTGATGATGATGACACGAAGAAAACAATAAGAAACAAAAAACAATAAGAATTTCACGTATTCATAATATATTCTCAAAACTTCCTTTAATTTGTCTAACTCCTAGATCAGACCTTGCACTGGGTTAAAATCACATTAAGTATTAGAGCTGCTGCTACTAACACCACCACCACTACTACTACTAGTACTACTACTACTACTACTACTAAAACCACAGCATTACCATTACTCAATTAATTACTTTTCCTATACATTATTCCATTATCATCACTGGTAATGTCAATATATCAAGTCAGGATTACTATCTACGTGTTGTTGAAATCACACGGAACAACAGCGGAACACGACCGCAAACTAGAGCTCTATTTGTACTCCACGCTTCCTAACCACGTCTTACGCATATTTCAGAACGTTCTTTCGTAACTGGGAGAAAGAAACCTAGAGAAAATTGTCTGATTGTTTATATTCTGGCTTATATTATCTTGATCTAAACTGCCTGATTTTATTTATATTTTAGGTTATAGTATCTGGATCTATCTGTCTGTCTGTCTGTCTGTCTGTAAGTTCACCGACGTATCTATAAATCTATCTGTATTTAATTTTGTTATATATTTACTTATTTGTGGATTTCATCAGTTCAATTTTCATAACGAGTCGAGTGATAATTCAAAACACCTTGCAATTAATTGTTCCACGACGAGAGAGAGAGAGAGAGAGAGAGAGAGAGAGAGAGAGAGAGAGAGAGAGAGAGAGAGAGAGCTAACTTCCTTGTTTTTCCTTCCAACCAGCTATTAAAACCCCATGTCGGAAATTAGCTACTCTCTCTCTCTCTCTCTCTCTCTCTCTCTCTCTCTCTCTCTCTCTCTCTCTCTCTCTCTCTCTCTCTCTCAACTGTGAGTACGAATCAATTTTCACGACTTTTCTATGAGTGCCAAAAAAAAAAAACAAAAAAAAAACAATAGTGACAATGATAGAATGGCGGTGGCAGCAGCGGCAGCAGTAAAAGGAAGAGAAAATAACTTCATAATTTTCCTCATCATCCCTTTTCATTCCATAAAAAAAAGAATAAAAAATCGTCACCATCCATTTTCATTCCGGAAAAGAGAGAGAGAGAGAGAGAGAGAGAGAGAGAGAGAGAGAGAGAGAGAGAGAGAGAGAGAGAGAGAGAGAGAGAGAGAGAGAGAGAGAGAGAGAGAGAGAGAGAGAGAGAGAGAGAGAGAGAGAGAGAGATAACAATAATGGTTATAATTATGCTAATGGACGAGGAGGAGGAGGAGGAGGAGGAGGAGGAAGAAGAGGAGTAGGAAGAGGACGAGGAAAGAGAGGAAGCAAAATAATGCAAAAATGTGAAAAAAATGAAAGGAAAACAAAGCAATATCATTCACTTCATTCTTTTCCTGCATCTGTTGATCTGTTCACTTCAAGGAGCTAAATTTGTGCATTCCTTCTTGTTTCCATTCTGTATTCATTATTTTTTTTTCTGTAATCTATATATACGAGTACGTGTTACTGAATGCATGTGTTGTTCTCTCTCTCTCTCTCTCTCTCTCTCTCTCTCTCTCTCTCTCTCTCTCTCTCTCTCTCTCTCTCTCTCTCTCCCCTCAGGGCATTATACATAGCCCAGGGATTCCCGTACCACCAAGCTTTCACTCTCTTCTCTTCCTTCTATCCTCCCTCTCCCTCTTCTTCCTCCTATTCCTCCTACTTTTCCTTTCACTTTCATTTTTTTTCAGTTTCTATTGCTCAGCGTCTACATTGTTTCGTATTGTTTTAAACCGAGTCCAATATTATGAATAAAGTGAAGTATATCAAGGTATCTATAAGTAAATGCATATGCAGATAAGGGAATAAATAAATAAGTAAATAAATAAATAAATAAATAAATAAATGGAGGTCAGGAAAATTACCGATGGAAAAAAAAAGTAGGAAAAGAATAAATGTATGAAAATGAGAGAGAACGACTTTTCCATTCTCTCTCTCTCTCTCTCTCTCTCTCTCTCTCTCTCTCTCTCTCTCTCTCTCTCTCTCTCTCTCTCTCTCTATGTCCAATTAGAAATGGTATATCCAGTTTTTCTTCCCACGGCTGTCAGTGTCTGTGTATGTGTGTGTGTGTGTGTGTGTGTGTGTGTGTGTGTGTGTGTGTGTGTGTGTGTGTGTGTGTGTGTGTGTGTGTGTGTGTGTGTGTGTGTGTGTGTGTGTGTGTGTGTGTGTGTGTGTGTGTGTGTGTGTGTGTGTGTGTGTGTGTGTGTGTGTGTGTGTGTGTGTGTGTGTGTGTGTGTGTGTTAGACAGACGAGCAGACAAAACACACACACACACACACACACACACACACACACACACACACACACACACACACACACACACACACACACACACACAGAGAGAGAGAGAGAGAGAGAGAGAGAGAGAGAGAGAGAGAGAGAGAGAGAGAGAGAGAGAGAGAGAGAGAGAGAGAGAGAGAGAGAGAGAGAGAGATGTTGGCTCTCAGAAGGAAGGGAAAGTTGTTATCCTTGGGAGGAGGGAGGGAGGGAGAGAGGGAGTGAGGAAGGGGGCAAGGGAGGGAGAGGGAGGGAGGGAGGGAAGGGGGAAGGGAAGGAGAGGATGGTATGTAAGGAGGGAGGAAGAAGGTACTCCATGAAGAGGGAAGGATGGAGGAGAGGAGGAGAAAAGAAGGGTAATAAATAGAGATGGAAGATGAAGAGAAATAAAGTAAAAATAAAAAAAAGATAAGAGGAAGCGAGGAAGGAGAAAAGGTGACGGAAGGAAGGAAGGAAGGAAGGAAGAAAAGGAAGATGATACTAGTAATGAAGGACTAAAAGGAGGAGGAGGAGGAGGAGGAGGAGGAGGAGGAGGAGGAACAGGTAGGTGGTACAGAGTAAAGGTTCTGGTACACCTTGTCAGGGAGGAGGAGGCGGCGGAGGAGGAGGAGCAGCTACTTGTTCTTTATGAAGAGGAAACTAGTACCTCCTGTGCTTTGCTAGGAGAGAGAGAGAGAGAGAGAGAGAGAGAGAGAGAGAGAGAGAGAGAGAGAGAGAGAGAGAGAGAGAGAGAGAGAGAGAGAGAGAGAGAGAGAGAGAGAGAGAGAGAGAGAGAGAGAGAGAGAGAGAGAGAGAGAGAGAGAGAGAGAGAGAGAGAGAGAGAGAGAGAGAAGGAAAGAAGAAGAAGAAGAAGAAGAAGGAAAGAAGAAGAAGAAGAAGAAGAAGAAGAAGAAGAAGAAGAAGAAGAAGAAGAAGAAGGAAAGAAGAAGAAGAAGAAGGAAAAGATATACTATCGTCGTCACACAGAATAATAAAAGTTTAATAATATTTACTTTTTGTTCGTTCCTGAAATGACATCACACTGTCTGTCTGTCAGTCAGCAAGTCAACGAGTGTTCCTCCCTACCTCCCTCCCTCCCTCCTCACCCCCCTCTCTCTCTCTCTCTCTCTCTCTCTCTCTCTCTCTCTCTCTCTCTCTCTCTCTCTCTCTCTCTCTCTCTCTCTCTCTCTCTCTGTGTGTGTGTGTGTGTGTGTGTGTGTGTGTGTGTGTGTGTGTGTGTGTGTGTGTGTGTGTGTGTGTGTGTGTGTGTGTGTGTGTGTGTGTGTGTGTGTGTTTGTGTGTATTTCCCTCCTTTCCGCCCTTTCACTTTCATTTTCAAGCATGTAACACGAGAGAGAGAGAGAGAGAGAGAGAGAGAGAGAGAGAGAGAGAGAGAGAGAGAGAGAGAGAGAGAGAGAGAGAGAGAGAGAGAGAGAGAGAGAGAGAGTATATAAGGCGAAGAAAGGTAGACCATGTGAGAACAGAAAAAAAAAGAGGAAAGGAGAAAGAATGCAGATTGAATTAGCATGACGGCGAGATAAAATTATGTTAAAGAAAGGTCACGAGAGAGAGAGAGAGAGAGAGAGAGAGAGAGAGAGAGAGAGAGAGAGAGAGAGAGAGAGAGAGAGAGAGAGAGAGAGAGAGAGAGAGAGGGAGAATCTTAAGAGCGCAAATACCAAATTTATTCCTTTTCTATTTAAGACGTTATTATTATTATTATTATTATTATTATTATTATTATTATTATTATTATTATTGTTGTTGTAGTTATTTGTAATAGTAGCAGTAGTAGTAGTAGCATTATCCACAACAACAACAAACCCCAACAACAACAACAACAACAACAACAACAACCAATCAGACCAACACCTGTCCATCTCCTAAGGTAACACAGGTAAACATGATAATACTAACGGTAGATGGGGAGGGGCCTTCTTTAGTACTACCCTACGTCTCTCACCTACGATTAGATAGCTCACCACAAACAACCTGGTAAGGGCTAAGGTTCATATCCACAGCCTCAGTTCATGAAGGCCCTCGTCACTTGGGAGAGTAAACACCTGACTGACTGTACCTATTGCTGTTAAGCGCTTCGCATTCCTGTCCCTTATATTTCGTCCGATATTTCAAGTTATTTTTGAATTGGGAAAGAAACACAACAGAATGGCAGGGGGGGGAGAGGGGAAGGGATACAAGGGAAAGAAATTACAGTAATATACAGAATGGTATTTTGTTATTTCCTCTTGCCTGTGACTGACTTTGTGAAAGAGAGCGGCGGGGAGGGTGAGAGTTTTTTTTCAAAGACAGTTCACACTAATTTGAAACGTGGTTTTGAACGTGGTTTTGAACGGTTTTCTTTAGGGATTGGCACCTTTCTTGATTTTTTTTTTTTTATCAGTTTTCTTGCCCTTGGCCATAACCCCTTCCTCACGCAGAAGAAGAAGAAGAAGAAGAAGATGAAGATGAAGATGAAGATGAAGATGAAGATGAAGAAGAAGAAGAAGAAGAAGAAGAAGAAGAAGAAGGCTTACTTGTGCTCCTTTGTGTTCTCTTATGTTTCTGCGTATCCTTATAGGCATGCATTTGTCAACGTCACTGGGCTTGAATCATCATTCCTTTCTTAATCTTTTCCTTTCATTTTTTTCTTTCCTTTTCAGCATTTAAATAACGGACGAAGACAAATTAGCAGGTTCCTTTCTTTCATTATCCTTTCCTAATCCTTTCGTTTTATTTTTTTTTCTGTTCTTTTCAGCATTTAAATCACGGACAAGAATAATTTAGTAGTTTCTTCCTCTCATTATCCCTTTCCTAATATATTTTTCTTTTCTTTATTTTCTTTTCACCGTTTAAATCACGGACAAGAACAATTTAGCAGGTTCCTTCCTTTCTTTTTCTTTTTTTCTTTTTTTTTTACGGTTAAATCAACAAGAATCTTTCCTTCTTCGATAAACACGGCGCTATATGACCCCCGTGTTGTAGCACGTGTCACTCAATCAATCTCAGGTAAACAACAGATAAACAGCGTCCTACTTTCTATACCTCACATATGTCTGCATATTTGTGTACGTAAACACTCACACCATTACATATTTACTGTTTATCTTCCTTCCTAATTAAAGTCACGTCAAAGAACTTAACCTACTGTCTACTAGTAGTAGTAGTAGTAGTAGTAGTAGTAATAGTAGTAGTAGTAGCAACAACAGTAATAACAATAATAGGCTGCTGTTGTCATGTAGTAATAGTAGTAGCACCAGTAGCAGTAGCACCAACAAGAGCAACAGCAGCAGAAGAAGAAGTACAAAGAAGAAGAAGAAGAAGAAGAAGAAGAAGAAGAAAGAAAAAAAGAAAAGGTAAAAGAAAAAAATAACGATAATAATAGTAATAATAATAATAATAATAATAATAATAATAATAATAATAATAATAATAATAATAATAATAATAATAATAATAACAATACACATGAAAATCAAATATGCTTTATTTATCATTAATTTTTTGTAAGGTCATGGCTATAGTCACCATTAACTCTCCTCTCCTAAGACAAATGTTGCTTATACAAACACGACGAGAGTAATTAACGTCTTTGTGAGGCCCAAGTCACTCACACAAACATAACTCAGCACAGTAGCACGTGTCTCTCCGGTAACCCAACTTGCATTATAAGCACAGTGAAAGCAGTCGTGGTATTGTTATTTCCCTTGATGAGCGTAAACATTAAAATGATCTAACTATTGTGAGTCTATCGTCGTAATGCACGACAGTGAAAATAAATTCAAGAACATGTAATGAAAGAAGCAATTATTCTGTATGTCTACCTTAGTTGTAAAAGTGAGACATTATCTAATTATTCTGATTCTATTATCTTAATGAAGAAAAAAAAGGCAAAATAGAGTAAAAAATCTAGAATAAAGATAGTGATAATTCTTTATGGCCATGGAAGGGTGATCTATGAAGCTAAACGTTTTAACCTAAACACTGACTTAAATACTGTGAACCCTCTCGTAGTTAACGAAGAAAAACAAAAATAAGGTGAAAAAAAAGGATATGTTTAATAAAGAATGATGATAATCTTTCCCGTATGCCTACAGAAGAGTTATATATATTAAAAATAAATAAATAAATAAATAAGCAAAAGTGAAAGAAATAATGTAATATAACCCTTAATTAATAAAGTGATTTATGACTTGTGATTTCTTGAAGAGAAGCAGAGCAGCAATAACGACCGACAGCAAAATGACCTCACTATGATCGTTTCTTATCATAATATCAGCGTGCAGCCATCAGGTATACATTATAATGCCTCTCTTTACCATGCCCACTGCAAGTACAAAAAAAAAAAAAAAAAAAGCAGCAGCAGCAGCAGCTGCCGATTCGCAAATCAACTATATATTTTCCACATCAAAAAATAAAAACACAATGCGAGAAAGAAAATCAAGGAATACACATTGAAATCAAAGTCGAATTAAAAAAATAAATTAAACAAACTCTAAAACCAAAGCATTTGCACATACAAAAATAAATAAATAAATGAATATGACAAACAAATAAATCATTAAGATACTAGGAATAAGAAAATATAATAGCAAATCACAACTTTAGTCTTAAGTTTTAAAAGTAAAAAAAAAAAAACAATACAACAGTGAAGAAAAGAAGAATAAGCAATGAAAGAAAGATAACTTTGCCGTGTGAAAGTTGAAGAATGTGCGTGCTGAGACGAGGGAGGTAGCGGGGAGAGGGAGGGATGGGGGGAGGGAGGGAGGGAGAGATGGGAGAAGCAGACAGGAGGGGAGGGAGAGAAGGGAACGAAGGATGGAGAATGAAGAAGGGAGAGGAGGGAGGAAATTCGGTGAACGAGAGAGAGAGAGAGAGAGAGAGAGAGAGAGAGAGAGAGAGAGAGAGAGAGAGAGAGAGAGAGAGAGAGAGAGAGAGAGAGAGAGAGAGAGAGAGAGAGAGAGAGAGAGAGAATTATTGTAAAAAGACATTTGAGAATAAACAATCCTCCACCCAAGGACTCTCTCTCTCTCTCTCTCTCTCTCTCTCTCTCTCTCTCTCCTCTCTCTCTCTCTCTCTCTCTCTCTCAACTCTTGACTGAGGGCGAAAATGAGCGAACGAGAGAACGACTGCGTGACTTGCGAGAGAGAGAGAGAGAGAGAGAGAGGAGAGAGAGAGAGAGAGAGAGAGAGAGAGAGAGAGAGAGAGAGAGAGAGAGAGAGAGAGAGACGAACAGTTGTAGTCATTTGTTGGGGAGTCATTCAAGCGTGTACGTTAATTTACACACACACACACACACACACCCTATACATACATAAAATTCTACACGTATGTATGTACTATATGTAACCAAATATGAGCTTACTATGTAGCATAATATAATATGCAAGTACAATACACGCAAACATACACATTTATGAATACGTATATATATATATATATATATATATATAATATATAATATATATATATATATATATATATATATATATATAATATATATATATATATATATATATATATATATGTCATGTCTGAATGAATGGCTTATGATGCAAGAGAGACGAGGTTGGTGAATAAGATGGAACAGAAGATGACAGGTGACTCAGACACAGAGTGCGGAATTGCTTCATTAGAGAGAAACCACCAAATTTGCAGCGGTGTCAAGGAAAATACAGAAGGGAATGAATTTTAACTTTATGGGCATATGATAAATAGAGGCTTGCATTGTGTGAACTGGAGAATTGATCTGAATATGGACAGGAGGAGAGGAGAGAAGAGGAGTGGAGAGAAAGTCTGACTAGAGAAGATAAGGGACAGGACCTTGAGGAAAATACATATTAGACAAAATCAGCTTCACACTAACAATAAATTAATAAATAAATAGATAAATAGGCTGCAGATAAAACAGGCAGACTAAAAGCAACTAAAGCATCATCATCTCACCATGGCAGGACTACATAGGCATTCAGTCACCAGGCAGCCAGTCAACAGTCCGGGCACAAAGGCAGTGGTAAGTGCGTTCCTACTCCACTCACCATATTTTACTACATACAACACTGGTGCAAGCGAGGCCGGAGAGACTCGGGACTCAGGCCTCATGAAGCTTCGAAGCATTACTAGCAATTAGCTCACGGGTTCACGCTCCACTCACTGGCCGCCTCTGTTATAGCGTTAGGTAATGCTGAAGTTAGTGCAGCGTGATTTAAATGTGAGGGTTTACGTTGGTGTTTTATGTTTGGTGTGTTACTGTATGCTATAGGGTTTTTTATTACTTATTTACTTTTATTGTTTATTTTTTATTTAATCATTTATTTATTTATTTTTTTACTAGCCGAAGGTAACAAAAAGGTTTTATAATATTACTTCATGCTACGTCTCGTTTAGTTTTTTTTTTTTTTATTTGGTGTATTTTTTTTTATGTTACGTCTCTTAGGTGTTATGCAATACTGTTTTAGTACTTCTTTTATGTTGTAGGTGTTGTACAATACTGTTTAATGCTACATCTCTTATGCTACATCACCATCACCATCTCGCTATGATTGAAATAATTTTTGATAGACTCAGCTTTACAGTATTAGAACACACACACACACACACATACACACACATACACACACACACACACACACACATCGTGAAATTCGTTGGTGTGAATCGCTCACTGTCTGCCAATTAGGGTGCTTCCAAGTTACGTCAATTGCGTGATGCCAGTGTTCAATAACGTACCGAACCCACCAGTGTGAGCGTGTGGATGTTAGTCACGTGATATGCGCGGGGTGTGGACTGGTATCATCATATGCAACAAAGCTGGTAATAATAATAATATCTTGGTAATATCCGCAACAAAAGCTTCACTCTAATACAGCTTACAATGAGGGGGAAGATAATAAGAATAAAGTAATGAAGCGAGACGTGAAATGAGGTTGTGAAGCTTCGAAATAGATCTGAAATGTTACGGTTTCATTTAGTGTCGGAGATGAGCCCCACTTACTCCCGCCAAGACCAAGATGTTGCGGCGCCACGAATAAAAATAAATCCATCACTCAATACCCCCGCCAAGGCAAGACTCTCTGGGCAACGAGCAGTGATGCCAACTATACATTTACAAATTCCATAGACTGATTGCAAAAACCCCGGCTAGGTTATGGATCATATTCTGAAACAATTTACGCTGTACCTTCACTACTTTCAATAGGCTCCAATTGAAGTGATTCTGTTCTTTTATGTTCTTACGGTTCTAGTGACAGATTAGCAAGGTTTCTACATTATTAACAGGAGAAACACTCTTGAGGATCCGGCTGATCATCTCTATAGCCTTTGAAAATAGTCGTGGTGAGAGAGCAGAGCGTTTTAGAATACAGACCTGATAAACAAGCAAATACTTCCCGATAGACTGGGCTTCAAAAATGTATTAATAGTTATTCTTGGAAATTCCGGATTTTTTTTTTTTTTTTTCTGCCTGGTTGAAATTCATATCCAGTAAAGTCCTCTAAATCTGCAACACTGGAATTTACGAGCTACTCTAGGCTGGAGCTATCCGGTGTCCCTTCCACAGTATCATCACCGCTACGTCATAATCTGCCAGCTACACATGTATTTCCTAACGCCACGTATAACAGTGGTCGCGTCTACTACTTCCATTGTTTTGCTGTTACCCTCAACCACTCCCATTGTTTTGCTGTTACCCTCAACCACTCCCATTGTTTTGCTGTTACCCTCAACCACTCCCATTGTTTTGCTGTTATCCTCAACCACTTCAATTGTTTTGCTGTTACTCTCAACCACTTCAATTGTTTTGCTGTTACTCTCAACCACTTCAATTGTTTTACTGTTATCCTCAACCACTTCAATTGTTTTGCTGTTATCCTCAACCACTTCAATTGTTTTGCTGTTACTCTCAACCACTTCCATTGTTTTGCTGTTATCCTCAACCACTTCCATTGTTTTGCTGTTACTCTCAACCACTTCCATTGTTTTGCTGTTACCCTCAACTACTTCAATTGTTTTGCTGTTACTCTCAACCACTTCCATTGTTTTAGCTCTTACCCTCAACCACTTCCATTGTTTAGCTGTTACCCTCAACCACTTCCACCGTTTTGCTCTTAAGGGCACATCTGCTGACAGTCTACTTAGCCTTAGAGTAATCTGATATGATTCTCAGCACATCAGGAAATTTCACATTGAGGAAAATTACTGAATACATCCAGAGTACATCCAGGCTACTCTTCTGCCCACGACTGTACAAATTACTGAATACATCCAGAGTACATCCAGGCTACTCTTCTGCCCACGACTGTACTACGTCGCCCAGTCTGTATGTCTGTAGCTCTCTAGGGACACGAGCAGTTGTGTATGCCGTCAAACAAAATAATGACAAAAAAAAAAACTAGCCTACAACACACTTTCTCATAAAGCTGAATCTTCCTCATAGATTTAGACAAATTAGAGACTGAAAAAAAAAAAATGTAGTTTCTATCACTCTTACTGAATCTTCCTCGTACATTTTGACTAGCGAGGAAATGAAAATACTGTAGCCATTAACACACTCACAAGGTTGAATCTTCCTCGTAGACTTAACAGTAGTTAGAGAATGAGTTTGTTTCATATCCTGGCCTTTGAAAAAAAAAAAAAAAAAATTGTATCTTCCTTGATTTGGCAAAGTGGCTCGTGACTCGATTACATAACAAAATCCCCAGTTTTGTCGTCACGGATTTTCGAGAACATCCATGTGGTGGGAGTTAGGAGAGAGGGGCGTGGCGCACGCACACACATACACGCACACACACTCACGCACTCTGGCTATCAGGTAACAGCGTGACAAGAGGAGGAGGAGAAAGAGGCATATGTGGTGATAGTGGTTGGTGGAGTCACGGACACTGACTTACGACTTGTTAATAGTACAGCTTTTCTTTTTTGTTGCAGACACTTCATCATTTCCCACCTGCAAGTTTTTTCCATGGTTTTTCCGCATATGACTTTTCGCATACGATATGTACACCACCACCTTGCCTTGTCTTCTCTCTACATCAGGTTCATCACTTACACAGTGTAATCCCATGTCTCCACCTCTGACTACTAATTACAATATGGCACTTTTTACTTTACCTAAGTATACCTACAGTCGCTGCAAAAAGTCGAACTGTAAACATCACTGTGTAACCACAGAGCAAACCACCGATACTCACTCTCTTTGCAGCGAATGTAGAAGACCTTAATGTGACAGAGTGAATGAACGTGATGGAAAAGCGGCATAAATCAGGGGTCATATGGCTCTAAGGCAATGCAATGGAGGACTGGTTGTGTAAAGATACGGTAGTAATAGTTAAGGTAAGGATCTGTAAACTATTATAATATAGGTCATATTTTCATAAGCATAAATTGCACGACAGGCACTACAAGTTTTTAAATACTCGATCAGTCACTTAAATGAAGGTCAAATCTTTCGATATTAAACTTGCATTAGATAATTTGATTAACCTTGAGACAGCACTATACTTAGGAAGGTAAGTGTATCCGGGACTGGTACGTGGTACAGGAACTGCCACGCTACTGATTTCTTAAAACTTCCCTCACGTTCATATGCTCTGATATGGAAATAGCGGCCATTTATCAGGGCATACTCGTATATGCCTAAAGCTTAACCTAGAATACTCGTAACATACAGCAACACTACATATATTTAGATCTTTCTTTTACCACCTTGTTAATGCACCTTATTCTTAATTAAACAACATGGCGTCTGGACTTGACTAATTCCAGTGGAATTCCACTAATTTGCAGAAGTTATGGAGCTTTTCAAGGGTGTTTTCAAGGTCGTTTTCATTAATTCAACTAGTAACAAATTAAAAATACGACACCAATGAGAAAGAAAAAAATGATGTGAACTTAACTAGCAATCTCTGTGGCCTTTGAAAATAGTCCTGGTGAGAGAACAAAGCGTTTCAGGACACGAGCCGTTGAAGGAGCGCCTAATAAAGGAGAGCCAGGTGAAGGAGGGCCTGGTGAAGTATTACAGAAGGAATCGTGGTGCTTTAAATTTCCCCTCCTTGTTCTCCACCACGCGCGTGATGCATGCACCTCTTTAACTGCTTAACGAGACAGGTGGTGGCCAGGTATATGATGGCTGCTAATCTCACCTTCTGAGGCTCAATGAAAATGTATGTACATGTTTATCCCATAATTGCTTTACGCACGCATCTTGTAAACTGAGATTGTCACGATGTAAATGGCCAAGCTGGTAAATTACAACTCATTAACTCTCTCTCTCTCTCTCTCTCTCTCTCTCTCTCTCTCTCCATAGGTCATAGTTGTGTTGCTCTCATTCTGCTAGTCTTAAAAAATTTCCTAAGCTTAAATAGATGTTTGATGCTGCTTATCTGCTGCCGCCAAGCTCTTCCCTTCTCCCCCACTGCTAAATAATACCTACATGTTTCCTTGTATGTCTGTTCTACCATGTCTGTGTCTGTATATCTGCCTGTGTGTTGAAGCTGTTTATCTTTGTTGTTCTGTGTAACTAAGTGTGATTGTCTGGCTGTGGTTGTATGCCTGTCTGTTTGTCTGTCTATCTGTTTATGTGAACGTATGGTGTCTGTGTGTGTGTGTGTGTGTGTTCATTTACCTGAACCTTGATAACTTCTCTGATAAATCTAATCACACACACACACACACACACACACACACACACACACACACGTAATAAACAACCATGTAATTTTCATGCATACATAATCACGAGTCTTCTGCTCATTATCAAACATATAGCTAACTCTCTCTCTCTCTCTCTCTCTCTCTCTCTCTCTCTCTCTCTCTCTCTCTCTCTCTCTCTCTCTCTCTCTCCAAAAGGAAGCAACGTCACAACAGACAAACGTGCCATTAATTCCACGCCACGACACTTGCCCGGAAAACCAACGAGACACAACGACAACAATGGAGAGAGAGAGAGAGAGAGAGAGAGAGAGAGAGAGAGAGAGAGAGAGAGAGAGAGAGAGAGAGAGAGAGAGAGAGAGAGAGAGAGCATACATAACCTACAAACACTAAAAGAAAGTAAGGAAGGAAGAATGGGAGATAATAACAGTTCTCTTAAGTACGACAATATGAGAAACAGGAAGACAAGACACTCCTCCTCCTCCTTCTCCTCCTCCTCCTCCTCCTCCTCCTCCTGAAACAACATGCACTTTCTTACCTCATTGGATATTGTAGCAGTGTGTGGTTAGGTTAGGTCAGCTACTACCGCTAGAGGCACAATTGTAGTAACAGTAGTAGCAGCAGCAGTAGTAGTAGTAGTCGTGAGGGTGCCTTGCTGTTACGGTCATTTTGGTTCGTTTGACCGAGTGGGTACTAGTAGTAGCAGTAGTAGTAGTAGTAGTAGTAATGTAACACAACGTTTTCTTTTTACTTACGACGTACTCCGTTTTCTGTTTGGATATCTATTTTCTTTTAACTTCGTTTTCTTTGTAACGTTTTCTAAGCTCGTTTTCTCTTTTCTTGTTCTAGTTTGACATTTTGAAGGGAAATTTCTGCTGTTTTCTTTTTTCATATATTTTCTCTAGTAGCAGATACATTTTTTTTTTTCGAATATTCACTTATTTTTCTTGGCACTTAAATTTTACTATTTTCAAATTGTATTACTATTTTTTTTTTTTTTGTATCTTTTTCGTTCTTTCGTTCGCACGCACTCGTTCTTTGTTCGTTTAACTTGCTGTCACTTCTATTAACTTTCGTTTGGTTCAACCTGTCAAACGAAAAGATTACATACGACATAGCAAGATTATTCCATTGTCAACAAATACACGCAGTCTGACTCATTACGACATTGCTACCTCTCTCTCTCTCTCTCTCTCTCTCTCTCTCTCTCTCTCTCTCTCTCAACATGTGGGAAAGTAAACATTTCCCTCACAACTCCTTAAGAAGGGGAAAAAACTAACATGCGTGTGACTTTTCGAAATTTCTTGTATAACTGCAAATATCGTGTCTTTAATTAGCACGGTTACTTTTGTTGTAAAAGTTCTTGGTGGTTGTGAGAGAGCATTAATGGATACTCTCTCTCTCTCTCTCTCTCTCTCTCTCTCTCTCTCTCTCTCTCTCTCTCTCTCTCTCTCTCCTCCTGCCCACTTTCGCTTTCTCCTCACACAGCGGTCGCTTGCCTCCTCTTTCTTTGCTTATTGTTCTTTTTTCCTTCCCGCTCATTTACTTGCCCCACTAACCAAGTTCACATACTTAAGCAAATATAGTGGAGATATAGAGAAGAAAAAAAAAAAAAGTCGATGCTTATCATCAGCGATGCGTGACAGACACACTTAACAATTAACACTTAACACTTTGGAAACAGTGAGCAGGTGTGTGTGATGTCTTATCTCCTTATTTCCCTGCCATTATTTAAGAAGATTCATAGAAATAACAGGAGGAAAAAAAAAAAAATGAACGACTGAATGTGAGGAAAACTTTTTTTCATTAGTGCTTCAGAAACAGTATCACTCAGAAGTTTCACTCGAAGGTTTCATCTGTGTGAGTCAAACGAAAAGAACTGAAAAAAAAGTAACGCACGAATGCACTTTTTTTTTTTTTCACAGAGATAACGAACAACTCTGTACTTATTGCCACGAGAAGGACAACCTCCCTTGTGGTGACAATCAGTTCAGAAGAGGGGGAGGGGTCGTGCGTTACTGGAGTTTCGAAATTTAGCGTCGTGGTGGTGGCAGGAACCCCTCTCCCCTTCACCCCGAGTTCTCATGGCACTGTAGGAAAAGACTGGCCCTTGAGCAGCCCCTGGGGGAAGCCACCTGGTGTGCAGCTCTCCCCGCCCTGCTGAGTCAGTGGAGCCCCGAGATATCCGCCAATAATTCCGGGTAACTTGCACAAAAGAGAGCTAGCGAGAGTGAAAGGAGTAGAGCGAGACGTACACCCTCACACTACGATGTCTGGACGAGTACTGAGCGCGAGAGTGGTTCTGTTCTGTGACTGGTTCATTTTGCCCACCCCGCAGCTCCCTCTTGGTGTTCCTCTCCCCACCCTCCTCCCTCCCCGCAGATTACATGATTATGCCTATGCTCATGTCACCGTGATGCCTTAGCCCCACACATTCCTGACAGGGCGTGTCTATTAAGAATTACTGAGGGAACAGCATTAATACATGTGCGTTAGGAAGCTTGTAGAGAATGATGTGTTTTGTGTAAGTGTGTGTGTGTGTGTGTGTGTGTGTGTGTGTGTGTGTGTATATATATATATATATATATATATATATATATATATATATATATATATATATATATATATATATATATATATATATATATACACACACACACACACACACACACTTTAATCTTGTAATTATTATTGCTATTATTACTAGTCTAGTTACTCAAATAATTCTTTAGATAGTTTACCTAAAATATTGCCAATTGGTGTTGGTGTAAACAATATTCATAATTATGTACATATATGTGACTGTCGGGAAGCTTCGGCTTGACAGTCTCTGCCATCTTTCTTCTTTTGTAAACATGTCTTTCTCAAATGTATTTATGCAAATGGGCAATAAACCTTTACTTACTTACTTACTTACTTACTTACTTACTTACACACACACACACTATTAAACACGCTACTTCTACAACTACGTACTGATATTAAGACTATTTCTTCTTTTTGATAATGGTCTTTCCTTTCCATACTACTACTACTACTACTACTACTACTACTACTACTACTACTACAACTACTACTATTACTACTAGTACTACTACTACTACTACTACCACCAATATGGAGAAAAAGGAGGAGGAGGGAGAGGAAATATAACTATAGCACACACACAAAGAAAAAAAAAAAAACTCAGTGAAGGAAACAACAGCTATCTGCAGTAACTGCAACAGCACTACCAACAATAAGAAAAAATAAATAAAAAAAAAAAAAACATCATTAACAACAAAGAACAAGGAAGCATAGATTTCAAACAAGGGCGAGAAACTACTGTTATTAATAATGACGGAGGAGGAGGAGACTGATAACTACAATAACGAGAGAGAGAGAGAGAGAGAGAGAGAGAGAGAGAGAGAGAGAGAGAGAGAGAGAGAGAGAGAGTATATCACATCTCATCACCATCACTGCTGTTACGGTACTACTACTACTACTACTACTACTATTACTACTACTACTACTACTACTACTACTGCTACCGCTACTACTACTACTACTACTACTACTACTACTACTACTACTACCACCACCACTGCTACCACCACCATAACTATTACTACTAGAACTAGTTACTACTGTTTCTACTACTGCCACTACTATAACTGTAGCTAGGCACTTAAAATGCTAATAATCCTAATGACACCAGATTACATCATTATGAACAAGAGGACATTAACAATTAAATTCCACTTTTTTTTTTTTTGTCATTTTCAAGGTGATTCTCCGGTGAAGCTGAGGGAAGGTGACGCGTGTGGTGTCTTATTGTTCCGTATAATAGCTGCCGTCACTACCACCATCATCACTATCATTATTATCACTACTACCATTATCATCATCATCATCGCCACTACTGTCATGGTCACTCTCACTATCACTTCTGTCACCTGTATCATTATTTTCGTTGATTATAGCATCAACACTAGAATCGTCACCACCACCAACATCACTATAACGTCATTATGATTATTATCATCACCAGCTTTCGTCGTTGTCTGCATTAATATTTTCATCCACACTATTAATATCCTCATTATAGTTATCATTTAGCTACATCATTAACATTATTTTCAACACTATCACCATCACCATCATTTTCTCTATCACCTTCACTACCATAATCATAATCATTATGACAAAAGAAAGTAAATGGAATAGGGGCACCTCCATTCATTCCTTCACTTCCTTCATTTGCATTCATTCCTTTCACTCATAAATCACATTAAACCACATTCACTAACACGCAATGATATCCCGTCTTGAAAGCGAACGGACTGAGAGGTAATCAGACTCTCTCTCTCTCTCTCTCTCTCTCTCTCTCTCTCTTTCTCTTTTCGTGTGGTGTAACCCTGGACATACAAGCCTAATATAGACAAATGTAGCTAATTTCTACTGATATGTATGAATTATTATTGTCTACTAACAAAAATGAGAGACCCAGTAAAGACATTTCGTTCTAAGTTGTCATGAACCTGAACCCTGAGGAACACTGGATCCACAATCCCAAACACTCAAGCTTCTATCTCGACTACAACGAGTTATTGGTGTTTTTCACGGGTATTTCCATGATTTTAATAACAATTTAGCATGTATTCTGTTCCATGGGAAAAACATCCACGAGAAAGTGACTACTCATCTCTGTGGCCTTTGAAAGTAGTCCCTTTGAGAGTCCCAAAGCGTTTCACAACACGGGCTCCGCATTTCATAACACTCTCGTTTACCTTCTAGCTGGACAAGTTACCAACACCACCACCACCACCACCACCTACGGAAATTATTTTAATTAATAGTGCCGAGTCAATAGGAAGTTTTACAAGAAGGCCGGAGAAATGTATGGATGGGAATGATTGGCATGTTTTATGTACAGCGACTGCCACGTGCGGGCCCGATGGCTTCTTACAGCTTTTTTTTTTTTTTATGTTTTTATATTCTACGTACAAATCTTACATGTCCCTTCGAGACTATGGGTTACAATTTCCCGCCCTGTGTCTCGATGTAATGCGCGGATATACGAAAGATCCGAATAAGTTTGTGTAGGTCTTGGAAGAGAGGGAAAAGAGAATGAATGAAGACTTTGGAGGATAACTAAGAGAAGAAATATGAATATAAATAAGTATAAAAAGCTGAATTGGAGAGAAATTAAATATATGAGACGATGAAGATTTTAAAAGATGACTGTATAAATATGGAGAGGTACAAAAGGTTATACTGGAAAAAGATCAAGAATGATAAGGGAGGAAAATTTAGAAATAAGACTGAGTGAAAGGTTTGAAGTGAACACAAGGCAAGAACGAGGGCAAGAGTAAAAGGAGAACAGGTGGTGACTTTGAAAAATAATTAAGATCTACGTGAATAAACTATAATATTGTATGTCGCAATGAAAACAAAGATTGAAAAAAGTACAAATAGTACAAAAGGCCATAGCTAAAGGAAATCTCGTGTACGTACTGCTTTTAAGAATAAACAAAACCCTCCTCATAGTTATTTCTCACAAGAACTGAGCCTAAATGATGAAACACTGGACTTTCATTAAAACTTATTATTAAACACCATCGAGAAAATTAATCTGGTTCTCTCATTGGTACATTTCCTTTTTTTTTTTTTCCGGAGGCGATGCAGAAAATCTTTTTAAACAAATACTACACTAACACTACACCATCTCCTTGCGCCTCAAGAAGACCCCATCATGCAGTTGGTAAGCGCAGAACCAAATAGTCGAAATGAATAATAAATAAATACACTCATGAAAATACTCTTAAAAACACTTTAGATTGTTAAAATTAATTGAGAAGAAACACTAGAGTGTTTATGAACCTTTGTTTCGTTCAGGGAATGAGTGAGTCCAACGGGATGAGAAAGAAAACGATAAACTCTCTCTATTTGCGAAGCGACCCAGGGAAGTTACCTAAGGGGGAAACGTGCCCATGAGCTGTTTCTCTCTCTCTCTCTCTCTCTCTCTCTCCCAGTGTGAATCAAACGTCAAAACAGGTTTTCAATATGGGGGTCGCAAAGAAAGGGAATGTTGGTGATGGTGGTGGCGGTGAAGGTGGTGGTGGTGGTAATGATAGTAGTGGTGGTGGAGGTGGTGATGGTAGTGGTGATGATAGTAGTGATGTTGAAGGTGGTCGTGGTGGTGAAGGTGGTGGTAATGGCAGGAACGGATAGTTATGGGTACTTGTGGTGATAATGGTGATTGTAACACACACACACACATCTGGATTAGCCTAAATAATCGATGATCTCACACTCATGATCTGTGTGATGTAGGCCGACAAGTTAGTTTTTTCGAACCTTAAGAGAGAGAGAGAGAGAGAGAGAGAGAGAGAGAGAGAGAGAGAGAGGTCTCTCTCTCTCTCTCTCTCTCTCTCTCTCTCTCTCTCTCTCTGATGCTTCGCTTTCGCCCCGAGGTTATAGAAGGTGAAAGTGTCCGATCTGACTCTCTTTCTCTTGATCACACACACACACACACACACACACACGAGAGAGAGAGAGAGAGAGAGAGAGAGAGAGAGAGAGAGAGAGAGAGAGAGAGATTGGTTGGACAAATGTGTTAAGAAATTCTTTCCCCTTTCGATTTGTTTTTATTTTTATCTTATTGCTGCTGTTATTGTTGTTGTTGTTTTAGTTCTTATTATTGCTGCTGCTGCTGCTGTTGTTGTTGTTTTATAAGTAGTAATAGTGGTAGTAATAGTTGTAGTAGCTCTTGTTATTATATTCAAACGAGTAAAAGTAACATAAAACAGAGGAAGGAAGATGATGTTAAGAGTTATAGTATGAGGAGGAAGAGAAATAGAGGAGCAATAAAGAGGAAGAAAATATAAACACACATACTAGAAAACAAGACATATTACACCTTGATAACAGCAGTAACAGTATTAACAGGAATAGCAGCAGCAGCAGCAGCAGCAGCAGCAGCAGCAGCAGTAGCAGTAGTAGTAGTAGTAGTAGTAGTAGTAGTAGTAGTAGTAATTCGTAGCTACAGGTTAACCGGTAAGAGTATTAATTGATCCTGTGATGAAATTGAGAGAAAAAAATGGATGAATCTTAATAACAATGAAAAGTAGGAAAAAAGAATAAAAGAAAGCAGATTAAGAACGGCATCCACGCCTCTCCAGCTCTTTCCCCCTTGATTGGCACACGTGGGAATGCCACCAGAGTGAGTATGTGTGTGAAGGAGGGAGTGAGAATGAGAGGGAGTGTGTGAATGAATGAGCAAGAGAGTAGATCAAACAGTGGGTTACTGAGTGCCTGAATGAGTGAGAGATCAGTCAGAGTTAATGTGTGTGTGTGTGTGTGTGTGAATAACTGAGTGAATGAGTCAAATGAGTGGAGAAGTAAGAGTGAAAGGTTAATTTAGTTAGTTACCTGACGAGGGAAGGAGTGAAAAGTGTCAATAAACGAGTGAATGAATAAGTCAGAGAGGGACAACTACTTTAATCAGTGAGTGACTGACTGAGTGAGCGAGCCAGCGAGCACCTGATTTTGATGGATAAGAGGGCAGTGTACTGAAATTTAACTCTCTACATTCATAACCATCTATTTATACTTCACTTAGTTATAATTATTCATACCCTCATAGAACACACAGGTACACACATCACATAAAGCATGCAAGCTGCGTCAGTAACAATTTGTCTGGAATGTGTAAGCGGGCAGTAACTGTGAGAAGCGGGAATGAATTAACGTGTTTGGATGAGCAGTGCATCGTATAATGCGTGAGGACAGCGAATCTTGTCATTCTTCTCTGAGGCCGTATTAACAAGAATTCTCAGTCTGGTCTCACCACTGAGCATTCCAAGCTCGTATTTTATAACACCTCGTTCTCTCACCAGGGCTATTTCATTAAAATAAATATATAAATGAATGAATGAATAAATAAAAAAAATATATAATAATAATAATAATAATAATAATAATAATAATAATAATAATAATAATAATAATAATAATAATAATAATAGAAATAATAAAGATAAACTAAAAAGATGTCATATTCCTAATTTTTTTTTTTTTATTTATTTATTTATTTTTATATTTTTATTATTATTATTATTATTTTTTTTATTATTGAGGCAAAATTTGTTTTAAAACAATGAGTAGGTTCATGAAAACAGTTTGAAAACCACACAAGTTGCACAAGAACAGTATTTCCCAAACTATGTTACATGACGCCGCCTTTCATGCTTCTGACAAGCACGCTCATCTTCTTCAAAATGGATTTGCATAGTCCCAAAAACTAAATAAAGCATTTAAATACAAGACATATAATACTTGAAAATACTCATAAAACGAACATGCAACAAATCTATCAAACCACTGACTCCATGGTATATACATATTTTTATATGTTTACATTCATCTGAAAACCACAGAAACTCATCTCGAGTGACTTTACCTACAACATAAAGGTAAGAAACTAATTAATAGTGTCCAGGGGTAATTGATAATTTGACCACACTGGAACATATTCCTGACCGTCTTGGAGATATGCCCAACATTCTTGACCTTTACTTAACCTCTAATCCTTCTGCTTATACTGGTATCCTATCTCTTCCATTGGACTCCTCCGATCACAATCTCATATCTGTATCTTGTCCTGTCACTCCAATAACTCCTCAGGATCCCCCAGAGCAGAGGTACATCTAGCATTTTGCCTCTGCTAATTGGGAGGTCTTGCAAAGGTATTATGCTGATTTTCCATGGAATGACTACTGCTTCTGTGTCAAAGACCAATCTCTGTGTCTAGAGTGCATAACTGAAGTGATAGTATCTGACATGAAGGCTTAGATTACTCATTCTTTTGCTGGTGTGGGGACATGCTGCACCTTTCACCCCCCACATTCCATCCTCCATGCGACTGCTGGGAACTGATGCCATCCCTCAGTTGCTCTGGACTGACCACCCTGTTGTGATCTGACTCATGGCCATGTGGGTGTCTCTCCCTCCCCAGTGATTGGTTAGCATCCACCCAGGACTCAGAGTGAACGTGCGGCTCCTGGCAGCATCACTTCATTATTATCTTTGTACAGTTTTGATTTAATATATTACATCTAATTTTACAACATGTTTACCTGGATCCTTGGGCATCACCTACATACAAGTACACAAGCAAATACCGACAAGAATCACATACTTGTACACTCTTTCTCTTGACCTAAACCTCCCAAACCTTGGTTTGACACAGCCTGTTCTCGTGCTATACATGATAGAGAGGTGGCCCACAAAGGGTACTTGAGTCTTCCATCTCCTGAATCTCATGAGCTTTATATTTCTATCCAGAACCATGCCAAATCTGTTCTCCAACTAGCCAAAAACTCCTTCATTAATAGAAAATATCAAAATCTTTCAAGATCTAGCTCCCCTTCATGACTTCTGGCACCTAGACCAAAACATCTCCAGTAACTTTGCTACTTCATCTTTCCCTCCTTTATTTCAATCTGATGGCACCACTGCCATCTTATCTATTTATAAAGCTGAACTCTTCACTCAAACCTTTGCTAAAAACTCTACTTTGGATGATTTGGGGCTTGTTCCTCCCTCTCTTCCACCATCTTACTACTTCATGCTACTCATTAAGATCCTTCACAGTGATGTTTTCCATGCCCTCGCTGGCCTAAACCCTTGGAAGGCTTGTGGACCAGATGAGGTCCCTCCTATTGTTCTCTGCAACTGTGCCTCCGTGCTTGCACCTCGCCAAGTCAAATTTTTTCATCTTTGTCTATCAACATCTATCTTTTCTTCTTGCCAGAAGTTCGCCTACATTCAGCCTTTTCTGAAAAAGGGAGACTGTTCTAATCCCTCAAACTACTATCCTATTGCTTTAATTTCCTGCCTATCTAAAGTTTTTTTTAATCTATCCTTAACAGGAAGATTCTTAAACATCTATCACTTCACACCTTTCTGTCTGATTGCCAATAAAGGTTTTGTCAATGCCGCTCTACTGGTGATCTTCTGGCTTTCCTTACCAAGTCTTGGTCATCCTCTTTTAGAGATTTCGGTGAAACTTTTGCTGTTGCCTTACATAGACATATCAAAAGCTTTTGATAGAGTCTGGCACAAAGCTTTGATTTCCAAACTACCATCCTACAGCTTCTATCCTTCTCTCTGTAACTTCATCTCAAGTTTCCTTTCTGACCATTCTATTGTTGCTGTGGTAGATGGTCACTGTTCTCCTAAATCTATTAACAGTGGTGTTCCTTAGGGTTCTGTCCTGTCACCCACTCTCTTCCTATTATTCATCCATGATCTAAACCAAACTTGCCCTATCCACTCCTATGCGGATGATACCACTTTTCCATGTCTTTTCATAGATGTCCAACACTTCAGGAAGTAAACATTTCATGCAGGGAAGCCACAGAATGCCTGACTTCTGATCTTTCTAAAATTTCTGTAAGGAGAACAGCAAACTTGGTATTGTTCAATGCCTCAAAAACTCAATTCCTCCATTTATCAACTCAACACAACCTTCCAGACAACTATCCCCTCTTCTTCAGTGACACTCAACTGTCCCCCTCTTCTACACTGAACATCCTCGGTCTGTCCTTTACTTATAATCTGATCTGGAAACTTCACATCTCATCTCTAGCTAAAACAATAGCTAATTTATTCTAATTGAAAATATAATGCATTAGCTAATTCATTCTAATGCAAGAATTAACTAGTATTCTTGATCATTCATCCCTTTCTCTGGTAAACTTTGAAACTCCCTGCCTGCTTCTGTATTCAAGACACTTATCCTTCAGTTTTTGACTGCCGCTTTGGACCTTTTTCTGGGACTGGCATCTCAGTGGGTTTTTTTTTTTTATTGGATTTTTGTACTCCTTGTCCAGTGTCCCTCTTACATAAAAAAGATAAGTAATTACTGTTCTCATTTCCCTCCCTTGTAAATAATCCTTCATCCATCTTAGTGTTGCTCCCATCTTAGTGTTGCTCCATTCTCTAGCTTCCACATAAGGCTTTTGTGGGGAACTTTATCGAATACTTGTTTGAGATCCAGGTATACTCATCAACCTATCTGTCCCTCTCTTGCACTCCACCTATTACTCTCATATAGAAGCTCAGTAGATCTGTGACACAGGATCTCCCTTTCCTGAATCCAAATTGCTTTTCTGTAATTATCTTTTCATCCTCTAGATATTCCACCCATCTGTCTTTAATTAATACTTCATGAAGATTGCTTATAATATTTGTTAATGACACCAGTCTATAATTTAATGGTTCCATTTAATTTCCCACTTTGTATAATGGCACCATATTAGCTATTTTCCATTCCCTTGGTACTTTTCCTTCTCTCAATGAGCAATTAATTATATCCCATATGGATTCTTTCATTTGTTCTCTGCATTTCTTTAATATCCATCCATTTACTTGATCTAGTCCCATAGCTTTTATAACATCCAGCTCTTCTAACAGTTTCTTGATTTCTTGTCTCTTTACTTATATCTCCTGTATTCCCTCATTCTGTGATACCACTTTCAGTGCCACAAAATTGGTTTCTTTTGTAAACACAGATTAAAAACTCTCATTCATTAGTTCACTCATCTCCTCAGTAGTTCCATAAATTCTTCCTTCCTGTTTGAACTTGTTTATGACATCCTTATGTTTCATTTTCCTGTTTATGTATCTGTAGTAGAGTTTGAGTTCTTCCTTGTATTTTCTTATTATGTCACTTTCAAAAGTTTCTTTCTTCTTCCCTTTTTATTATACTATATTCATTCCTTACCTTTCTGTATTCTTCTCTAGCATTTCTGTTCAGTCGATTCATCATTATTTTCCATGCCCTGTCCTTTTCCTTTTTTGCCTC
>NC_087168.1:13329649-13337149 GCF_035594125.1 Scylla paramamosain
AATGACAAAGAAGTAACAGCAGAGAAAGATCATTAAATATTTCTGTAGAAAAATTTATTTTAGCTTTCTTCAGAATCAAACATCAGGCTATTAACCTTACAAAGAGTGAAGATTGTTTTGGTTGGCACACATTTCACATTAATAAAATCATGACAATACACTGATAATCAGGAAATTACATAATGCTCCTCTTAATCAACTTGCCTAGTTCTTTAAGTTAGTGTTGTTGCTTACATGCACCACCTTCATATCCATACAGCTAATCTTTCTAACTGAGAAGAAATATTTCCAAACACAGTCAAGCCTGAATTGTATAATTTCTTTGTCCATAAAACTACAATGATATATATATATATATATATATATATATATATATATATATATATATATATATATATATATATATATATATATATATATATATATATATTTACAAGTCTTCGATCAACTTGAATGATATCATCTTTAAAAAAGTAAATATGACCTCCATTTGAGGAGGAATTTCATAACATGTAACTATGAAGGTACTAACTGGTTGTAACAGTAAACACATGGCAGCTGAATCACTGGAGAGCCAAACAAGAGCAAGTTTCATAGGAAATGCATGATGTACTACATTTTTATGAATAACATTCATTATATCTAGAAAATTTATGAACTTATCGGTAAAAATCATGATTTGAATGTTTTACTTTGATAATAAAAAAAAAAAATAATAAAATCAGATAACTTACATCATAATGTCTTGGAATATTCTTTGTCTCCACATACCTGCACTGTTCTCAGCTGAGCACAAGTAAATTCCTTCATCGGCCTTTGAGACACTGGTAATTGTATACTCAGTCACACCATATCTTCCGGACACGCTATGGCTGCCAGAAGAGAGGAAGAAATTAATTTCAGTGACTTCCATACAACTGGAGACACTAAATGGCAAACAGAATTCAGGCCCTGACAAAGCAAGGATAAAGCAGGCAAAAACACTTCACAGTAAATAGTAACATTGTAGACTGGTCAGTGTTCTTATCTACCAGCTGCCATTCTCACTGAAAAAAGGTGAAGCAAAAACTGAAGAGAATCTGTATAGCAAGAAATGAACACCTACGTAAACACCAAAAACAAGAACAACACAACATATCACAAAGCAAAAGACACTACAGGTACAGGCAGGTCTGAGTCAGTATCAGAACTCATTGTAGAATAAAGAGACAATAATACAAGAAGCACAGTGAAAATCCTGGGAGTTTGATGGCCTATTGTTTTTAGTGTGAGGGGAAGACAACGACTGACACTGCCTGGTTGAACTGAATTTCTACATCTCAACGCGCTCTCATTGCTTGCCAGGCGTTTGACGGTGTGTGTGGGCCGCATGACTGGCCAGCAACGCATCATGTGATAGTCTGTGACACTCGAGTGGTTATACAAGTTTTATACATAAAGGACGTGGGACCCCAATGGGAGGGCTGTAGGAACCGAGTAACTAGTTTAAATACTGAGACCTTTATATATATATATATATATATATATATATATATATATATATATATATATATATATATATATATATATATATATATATATATATATATATATATATATATATATATATATATATATATATATATATATATATATATATATATATATATATATATATATATATATATATATATATATATATATCCTGCCATCACTTAATTTTTCTCCTCCATCCCCTCTCTCTCTCTCTCTCTCTCTCTCTCTCTCTCTCTCTCTCTCTCTCTCTCTCACCCCTTAACCAAATATACTACTTAAACAAGGCGTCTTTATATTTCTGAAAGTCACACACACACACACACACGCCGGGCGCGGCGAGGCAAATGGGCCAGCCTCTTAATAATGTAGTCCCTGTTCACCTAGCAGCAAGTAGGTACAGGATGTAACCCGAGGGGTTGTGACCTCGCTGTCCCGGTGTGTGGTGTATCAGTGGTCTCAGTCCTACCCAAAGATCGGTCACTATGATCTCTGAGCTCTTTCCGTAAGGGAACGGCTGGGTGGGTGACCAGCAGACGACTGTAGGTGAATCACAGACACACACACACACACACACACACACAGAGAGAGAGAGAGAGAGAGAGAGAGAGAGAGAGAGAGGGCGGGGGGGAAAGGGGGGTAGCAGCAGCAGCAGTAGTAGTAGTAGTAGTAGTAGTAGTAATAGTGAGCAGCAGCAGCAGCAGCAGGCAGGGCAGCAGCAGCAGCAGCAGGAGCAGCAGCAGCAGGAGCAGCAGCAGCAGCAGCAGCAGCAGGAGCAGCAGCAGCAGGAGCAGCAGCAGGAGCAGCAGCAGCAGCAGCAGTTGTAGCAGTGGCGGCGGCGGCAGTAGCAGTA
Source organism: Scylla paramamosain (assembly GCF_035594125.1). Classification (NCBI taxonomy): domain Eukaryota; kingdom Metazoa; phylum Arthropoda; class Malacostraca; order Decapoda; family Portunidae; genus Scylla; species Scylla paramamosain. The sequence continues at coordinate 13,332,015 of NC_087168.1, forward strand.
GTAGCTGTAGCAGTAGTAGTAGTTGGTAGTTACAAGTCAACCAGTTGTTAAGTATTAAAATGACTTAAGAGATGAAATTGCGAGAATGAATTAATCTTGACAAAAGAAAAAAACGAGAAAAGTAAACTACTGACTCCATGGTAGGAGCGCTTTCATAAATTTAATTAATATGGAAAATGAAAACACGTCACGTACATGATATTTCCAATTATTACGGTACTGAAATGTAAAGACACTTACTCCAATGGACAAATCAAACCAAGCTCCCCACAACTTGATACACTAACGAAATATGAAAGTATGACACATACATAATTAATTTGAGTTCTCATAATATTTAAATGTAAAGACACTTACACCAGTAATAGACTGAAACGATAATATGCAGTTTTAGTTTTACAAACTAAATATGAAATATGAAGATATGACACGTGATTGATGACTGAAATTCTCATATATCACTGAAATGTAAAGTAACTTATTCCAGCACACAGCTGTGACCACGATATATACAGTTCCACAAACTAAACATCAAATACAGTCAATATTTATCAGTATTTTGAATTCTCCGAATAATGAGATGAAAAATTCATTGCTCGAATTATAATATGATTTTAACAGCTTATTTCAGCGACATGGATGCTGCTGCTTACGACAAGTACTCGTTCTTGGAGTAATTTCAGGGTATACTTTATGAACAATGGTTTCTGGGTAGAGATCTCATGCCCCCTGTTTTCTCCTCACGCCGCCTGAGGGCGCGGCCACGGTCTGGGAACCACTGTCTGTTGAGAGTAGCTGACCTGTGCCGGAGTGGAATCTCTCTGTGGACGGGCTAAGAGAGGTGCAAAAGAGAAGAAAACAAAATGTTCTCTTCTCATGCACGTGAACAAATTCTGTGTCAGTACAGCAGAGCTACAAATCATGCTTCATTCTATCTGCTACCGTCATGCCACAGGGATGTTTTAAAATGAGTCAGCCTTAATAAAAGAAGTCTCTAAAATTAACTTTCTCTATGATGAAAATTTGAGTGGATGACTTTGTTAAAGACAGCTGATATTCGGGGAACGATAAATAAATTGAATAAAATAAAATAAAATAAACAAGTAAATATGAGAAAAGTTAAGGTTTACAAACTCAGAACAGTAAAATACTTGGCTGAGAAGATAGCGATTGGAGAGGAAGATGATGGCGATAATGGTGATGAAACAACAACAACAACAACAACAACAACAACAACAACAACAACAACAACAATAATAATAATAATAATAATAATAATAATAATAATAATAATAATAATAACTAATAATAATAACAACACGAAGAAAAGTAAACAACAACAACAAAAGGAGGAGGAGCATTACAAAGGGAAAAAGAGGAGGAGAAGGAGGAGGAGGAGGAGGAGGAGGGAGCAAACTGACACGACAATCTGTCACACACACACACACACACACACACACGGACTGGAGTCTTCAGTGTTCGAGGCAGAGTGAGACGGAGAGGAACCGAGGGAAGGAAAAAGTGGAGCGAGAGAATAAAGAAAGAAAAGAATTGAGAAAATGAGAGAATTAAGTGAGGTGAATGTGTCAATGACGGAGTTAGAGTGAAATAGAAGAAATGCATGAGGGGAAAGGGAAGGTCTGAAGGAGGAACTCACAGGACAAAACAAACAAAGGAGAGAAAGGAGAGGACCTAAAGGAGGCAAGACAACAAGAAAAAGGAACAGGTGAGAGAGAGAGAGAGAGAGGAGAGAGGAGAGAGAGAGAGAGAGAGAGAGAGAGAGAGAGGAGAGAGAGAGAGAGAGAGAGAGAGAGAGAACATAAGAAATAAGGGAAGCTGCAAGAAGCGACCAGGCTTACACGTGGCAGTCCCTGTATGAAACACACCTACCTATTTCCATCTGTTATCCCCATCCATAAACTTGTCTAATCTTCTCTTAAAGCTCTCTAGTGTCCTAGCACTAACTACATGATTACTGAGTCAGAGAGAGAGAGAGAGAGAGAGGAGAGGGAGAGAGAGAGAGAGAGAGAGAGAGAGAGAGAGAGAGAGAGAGAGAGAGAGAGAGAGAGAGAGAGAGAGGAGAGAGAGGAGAGAGAGAGAGAGAGAGAGAATTATTCCTTGTGATGAAAATGTTGATGACGATGACACTACTACTACTTTTATACTACGACTACTACTTCTACTACTACTACTACTACTACTACTGACTACTACTACTACTACTACTGCTGCTGCTGCTGCTGCTGCTACAAATGGTAAAAAAAAATAATAACTATAAAAAAAAACAACTATAATAATAATAATAATAATAATAATAATAATAATAATAATAATAATAATAATAATAATGAATTCTAAAAAGGAAAATACATAACACAGACTTCCACTTTTTGATGAACTACAAAAAAAAGGAAAATACAGAAATATTTCAAGATTAACAATCTCTCTCTCTCTCTCTCACTCTCTCTCTCTCTCTCTCTCTCTCTCTCTCTCTCTCTCTCTCACGGGTTCACCGCTTACGGTTTGCCTCGGTGCACATTCCGTTCACTGCACGGGATTACGGTTTGCTGTACGTGTGTGTGTGTGTGTGTGTGTGTGTGTGTGTGTGTGTGTGTGTGTGTGTGTGTGTGTGTGTGTGTGTGTGTGTGTGTGTGTGTGTGTGTGTGTTTTGTACGCATGCTTGTTTTCTTTCTTGGTATTAACGTACTGACGACCAACCCACCTCATTCCTCCATTGTACTTCTTTCATTCTTCCTATTCTTGCGACGCCTCCCTTCCTGTGTGTCTCAGTAATGTCTTCATGATAGTTGGCAGGTCGACCTTCTTGGCAACTCGGAAGTCTCCTCTATATCCAATGTTATGCCCTTTTCGTTCACGCCTAACATTATTCGTCCTGTGTATTCGCAACTATGACAGCCTGAGTGTTTGAAGAAGGGTTGCAAGGCCAAGAAGACGAGGAGGAGGAGAGGGAGGAGGAGGAGGAGGGGAGGAGGAGGGAGGAGGAGGAGAGAGGAGGAGAGAAAGAGAAGAAGCAGAAGAAGAAGAAGAAGAAGAAAGAAGAAGAAGAAGAAAGAAGAAGAAGAAGAAGAAGAAGAAGAAGAAGAAGAAGAAGAAGAGAGAAGAAGAAGAAGAAGAAGAAGAAGAAGAAGAAGAAGAAGAAGAGAAGAAGAAGAAGAAGAAGAAGAAGAAGAGAAGAAGAAGAAGAAGAAGAAGAAGAAGAAGAAGAAGAAGATAAACAAGAAGAAACAAGAACAAGAACAAGAAGAACAAGAACAAGAAGAACAAGAACAAGAAGAAGAACAAGAACAAGAAGAAGAACAAGAAGGAGCAGCAGCAGGAGGAGGAAGAAGAAGAAGAAGAAGAAGGAGAAGAAGAAGAAGAAGAAGAAGAAGAAGAAGAAGAAGAAGAAGAAGAAGAAGAAGAAGAAAGAAAAAGATAGAAAAGATAAAGAAAATAAAAATACAACAACAACAACAACAACAACATCACCTTCAAGAGATGATGATGATGATGACGATGATGATGATGACTGCATTCTTAATCTACAAAGGAAACGACAATATCAAATAACTTGCCTAAAACTGACGAAAGGGAAGGAGGGAGGGAGGGAGGGAGGGAGGGGAGGAGAGGAAGGGTGGAAAGATTAATAGGAGGAAAAAGGAAGTTTCAATCGCCAATGTTCTCCTCCTTTCTTCTTCCCTTTCCTGCTTCCGCCCCTCTTTCCTTTATTACGGTACCCAAGCTTTGTCAGCCATATGGACTCTCTCTCTCTCTCTCTCTCCTCTCTCTCTCTCTCTCTCTCTCTCTCTCTCTCTCTCTCTCTCTATCATCATCATCATCATCACATTAATCATCATCATTATTATTCATGCAGCCATAAGTTTCATAATCAATACTATAAAACTTCTCCAACTGTAACGTGCTCATCAAACTGCTTTGTAACGAGCCAGTGTTTTGTGTGTTTTCTTTCTTACGTGTCGCAGTGAGTTACAAGACTTGAAGACAGTCGAAGAAAAAGAGAGATTACCTGGAACTTAGTGGATTTTGTTTTACGGATTGTTGCTCTATCTGCGACAGTCTATCACTCAAGCAAGGAGGATTGGTGGCAGTACTGTCGTTACACCCAGTCTTTACCCCCACAGTCTCTGCAAATTAATCGTTGGAAGGCCGAACAGCGGAAACAATAATGTTTTTTTTTTTTTTTTGGGGGGGGGGCAGACTCCTCAAGGGTGACAAAGAAATACAAGTTTCCGCATAAGAAAATAATTTGGCTGGACTATCAGATTTGAATACTCTCATGTATCTTCCTTGTTCTCATACTACTCTTCTCTCTCCAGACATCTTTTTTTGCCTCAGGGCACCGTCGAGTCACACGAAGGAGAGGAAAAACAGATTAGATCAGTGAAGCACACGAGAGGCGACAAAAATAAGAGTATCTTTACATACGAGTAATTAGAAAATTAAAGACAACGTTTTTTTCAACGCTTTGTTCCCTCATAAGAATTATTTTCAATGTCAAGAGTACCCAGACCGATTATCAAGCTTCTTTTTTTTCATTACTGGTACAGAATTCTTATCATCATTGCAATCATGTCAATCACATCCTTGAAAGTCTGATACGTACAGCTTGTTTGAGTTAGTCAAAGATGAGGCATCGAAGCGCTTTAAGATATGAACCAAGTTTGTCTGTTCACTGGGGATCTCGCTCCGCCCAGACTCAGCCTGGGAATCTTCTAGGACGTTCTCACAATGAACGAAAGAATCAGAGCAACCAAATAAGCACAAACGTCGTCTTTAACGTAACAGTTTCGGGGCCCCCCAACAGCGTAACAACCTCAGGACTTCCAACAGCATGACAATCTTAAGGCTTCCAAAGACCTAACAATCTCAGGGCTTCCAACAGCGTAACAATCTCAGGGCTTCCAACGACCTAACAATCTCAGGGCTTCCAACAGCGTAACAATCTCAGGGCTTCCAACAGCGTAACAATCTCAGGGCTTCCAACAAAAGCTTCACGGCATCGTCCATCTCTTTTCAGCATTACTTCTCATCTTCAGGACCAGTGAACCGTAACTCGTGATCCCATTATGACGAGAGATGCTCTTCCACTTCCTTCAGTCCGCGTCACGTAGGAA
>NC_087168.1:13339649-13359649 GCF_035594125.1 Scylla paramamosain
GAAAAAAAACAACAATAGTTGATGCTTGAAAACTCATCATGTTGAGATACATGCATTCATTGTCCATTTATTTATTGAGGGTGTTCTAAGTTTTAACTGGGGGAAAACACATTACTACTGTTCGAAAGCAAATCCAGTTAGTAAATTTCAGTGTTTGAATGAGGAAGAACATCAATTTACTTAAGTCTGAGAGGCAAGGAGCGATGAGTTCCCAAATTTTAAAGAGCAAAAAAATGTTTCAGTTATGTTATACGAAAAAGTATTTAAAGTTATTGCAAAAATGACTGAAAAATGGTATTGGTAAAATTAGAGAGGATAAATTGATATATTTATTTAGTCAAGAGACACAAAATCACATTAGTAAGGCCATCCAGAAAACACTTACAAATGTTGACATGAATGAGAAGAGAGTGAATCATATTAGTAAGGTTTCAAAAGAGAGTTGTTAGAGGCTGAGAAATTGCATCAATAGTTTGATGAAGGGAAAAAGATGGCAATATTTACATAAAAAAAAAAAAAAAAAAAAAAAAAAAAAAAAAAAAAAAAAAAAAGGCCACAGAAGTAGTCCAGTTAAAAGAAGTTAGAGGCGTCTTCCCATTTACCGTGATCAGTTTAATTCAGATCACTGACCTGGCCGCGCGGCCCGTGTTCTATTTACATCTTGATCTAGATTTACCCTGATCTGAGTGATCCGGTTCATGATCTGGGTTATCTGGATCCGGAGGGTCGGTTATGGCAGACGACATTTGCTGAAGCTCTTGGCGGCGGCCATATTAGCGGCCGAGCAGCCTCTCCTGGGAACTTGTTTAAAGGAATACACAGCAAGAACGGCTGATATGTCTGAGGAATAAAGTGAATGGTAATGAATCGTTACAGAATGCTGCTGTAGACACAAAATGTGAATAGTGGTGGTGACAGATGCCAGAAACAAGGGAGATATTACAAGCCATACCAACCCTTGGTTTAATGGCTTCTGATTATAATTACGTGGCCATTACTGCCTCTACCAACGACTACATGATGAGACAAAAGGAAGATAATACTTATTCAGTCGAAAATAATACATCTGTATTTTGGAAGTGCCTCAGTAACGGCGTCAATAGTGTCAGCAGGGACAGGTTAGCCTCACCTTACGTCCGAATATTTCCTCATTTTACCATTTTACCACTTCACCATAGCGAGTACTTTCAGCATGATGCATGCTGTCATGTTATTGGCCAAGTTTATCCTGAAAAGGAACACGTTTTCTTAGTGTTCCCGTGTTCCGTTTTCCTCCTGTGCATATCTTTATTCTTAGTTTTAAGTTAGTCTAAGGTTTATTTGCTCATTTTATATCACGTAATATTATTCCCTTCATAATTTAAGTTCTTTATATGCAAGTATATGTAAAGGAAAAGGTGTATTTGGGGTGAGATGTGTGGAGGCGAGGGACGATACGTGTCTGACTTTTGTATTGGACTCGTCAGAATTTTTTTTCAGAGCGCAGAGGGGCCCCAAGCGGACAGAGGGGTGCCGTGTTTGAGCAGGAGCCGCACTGACGCATTCTCCTTATGGAAAAGTTTGTCTGGCCTGCTCTGTCGGCTCTTAGCTTCCTCACTGCTGCTGGTTTTCTCCGAGCGAGGTGATTGTGAAGCTGTGGAGACTAATGGTACCAGATGCGTGGCAAGCTTCCCTGAGGAGGAAGGTGGACTGCTGGTCTTGTCATGAACAGATTTCATGCGCTGCGTGTCAAATGTTTGTATGGGAGCGTCAAGGGTTGCTGCGTCACTTTGTGCTCTCCGCCCCTTAGTGTAATAGGGCACAGATTCAGTCGTTGTCTCTGCTGCGGTTCTTTCCTCCTTATAGTATGTTGCTGTACCACTGGTCTCACTTTCTGTTTTGTCACTTCTATCCTCACGTTTCTTATTGATGGCAGGAGTTTGTTCGTGTTGTGACGGTGAAGAAATCCTTTGCCTAGCGATGCAGGGTGAAGATTCAACTGCAGATCCCTTTTTCTTATAGCGTAACGTTGTTACGATGGTGGTGCTCCGTAAGTGCCACGCCTGCGTTTCTGCGTCTAAGCATGAAACTTTTCGCAGCGTGACGGTGAAGAAATTATCTGCCTCTTAGCGGAGCATGGAGAGGATTCAGCTGCTGGTCGCTTCTTCTTGTAGTGTGATGCTACTGGGCTATTCTCGTCGCATGTTCGGTCACACCACACCACACAGTGCACCCATCACCTCCCAGCACGGATGAGCCGCATGCGTCAATGCAACACTCTTCCTAAGATGTTTTGCCCGCAGTGAGCGCCTGCACCTTCACCAGTACAGCCGTCACACTTACCAGGGCAATCCTGTTCCTCGTCCCAGTTGTTTTGACAGTGACTAGCCAACGCATATTTCAGCTGAGGAGACACAGAGGGGCTCGTCTCCGCACTGCTGCTCTCCAGGTGGGCACACAACGAGAGGGGATGGCAGGGCAAATGAGGAAGGAGAAAAAGTATCCACCACATGTACGGAGAAAATAACTGGGTAGTGTAGGGGAAAGGAAATAAAGACCGAGTTGAATGAGTGATAAATAAATAATCAATATAAGGGAGAGAAAACTAAAGACCATACGTTTCAGAGTTCATCTTGCAAATACAAAACAATTTCGATAAAATTTCCTGTTAAAAAGAACGAATAAAGAATTAAAAAATTACCACAGAGGTCATAATATAAATAAACAGTACAGCCAAATAAAGAAGTTTACAGATGCGTGTGCAATCAACGCCGTCTAATATATAAATAAATAAATAAATAAATAAATAAATAAATAAATAAATAAATAAATAAATAAATAAATAAATAAATAAATAAATATATATATATATATATATATATATATATATATATATATATATATATATATATATATATATATATATATATATATATGATATAGATAGAAAGAATGATTGATTTACAAATAAAAACATGGATAGATAAATAGATTGATATACATATATAGATTCACACACACACACACACACACACACACACACACACACACACACACACACACACACACACACACACACACACACACACACACACACACACACACACGCACATGCTAATCAGACGCATCTTTAACAACTTCACCTCCTACAGATTAAAAAAAAAAAAAAAAAAATAGATAGCAGAACATCCCAGAGATAAGGAAATACAGGAGATCCGAGTCGAGTTAAGGACCTGGTAAAGGTTGTCATGATTTCTCTTCCTCGACTCTGTAAAAGTGGTAGGGAAGGAGGAGGAGGAGGAGGAGGAGGAGTAGAGGGAGGAATTTTGATAAGCTATCATAAATACGTCAGACATTTAAACTGCTCCATTCATCATTTACAAGGAACAATCACCTCTTCGTGTTCGTGAATGAAGACGATTTTCTACACGTGGCTCTTCAGTGAATGGGTTCAATTGGGTTGCTTACAAAATAACACGTGCCTACAGTTTCCTTTTCATTTTCCAGAAGGCGGCACTCACAATGAGCTCCCTGGCACTCACCACGACGCTGCAAAGCCTCCTCACACTAGTGCCAAGACTCCTGCTGCCTTCTGAGCTGCAGGCAGAACGTAGATTAAGTGAAGAAGTTGGGGGAACACAGCGCCTAACTGCTGCTCTCCAGGATTCCAACGTAACGAATTGTGAGTGCATAGTGTGCCTTACCTTTCTGTGATCCGTATTTAGAGACGCTCTGCTCTCTTTCCACGACTATTTTCAAAGGCCACAGAAACAATTAGCCAGGTTCTCAAGACTGTTTCTTCTTTTAACAATACAGAAATCTTGTTTGTTAGTCTGTCACTACAGCGGCAAAAACACCCTTAAAAATCCGTGTAGCTTCAAATAGAGCCTTTTCAAAATAGTACATGTTTCAGGATATGATCCAGTGAGAGATGCATGTGCTGGAAAGGACCTGTATGTAGGAAGTGCTGGTTTGTACTGTTCTTACTGTATTACTGTTGCTAATGCTACAGCTAAAAAATATTGATAGTAAAGTTAGTCTATCTGGCCAAACTTCAGCCTTTCAAACACATTACTTAATCAGCAGCTACACTAAACTAATACATGTAAAACCAATTTTTTATAAAGTGTTTTAAGAATATAATTTTAAAATCTACAGCTGAACGAAGGTGGCAAGACTTAGGTAGGAATTAAGGTTAGCAATAACCAAGTACGATGTTTGAAGACAGAAGAAAATGAAGCAAAGGAAGAAAGAAAGAAAAGATAGTAGTTCGTGAAAAAATAAGATAACAATGCACACGTGATAGAAATAAAAAAAAAAGCGGTACAAGACTTCTACCTTTCCTGAGTACTTCACGTCCTTCCCAGCTCTGACGACACGCTGCTATGGGGTGTACGGGTGCTTCAGTCTGGGCCCTCCCTTCTTTTCTATGGCGCGTCCTATCAATGCCTTCCCCATGCAGCCACACGATCTGGAGCCAACCCTCTGCCTCTACACCAGGGACATTCCAGGGCACTGTCAGGTAAGCACGGCAGGTGGGACTGATTGAGTGAGTGAGCAATAATGTAAGGATGGATGTACGGAGGGTTGGGAGAGAGAGAGAGAGAGAGAGAGAGAGAGAGAGAGAGAGAGAGAGAGAGAGAGAGAGAGAGAGAGAGAGAGAGAGAGAGAGAGAGAGAGAGAGAGAGAGAGAGAGAGAAATTACAAAGCTATACAAAACAAGGTACGCACGCACACGCACGCACGCACGCACGAACGCACGCACGCACACACACACACACACACACGCACGCACGCACACACACACACACACACACACACACACACACACACACACACACACACACACACACACACACACACACACAACAACAACAACAAGGAAAGAAAAAAAAAACGTTATAAGCTAACTTCAAACTACGTAACTCTGCTCTTGAACTTAACGTAAAACTTTTGTTGATACATATTTTCCGATTATTACTTATTTTCTCTTTCTATTGCTATACACATACTCCTCACGTTCACCAGTACCTCTCATTCTAGACGTGTGCCTTCAGTTCACTTACCTTCCTTACCCTCTTGCCTCTAATCACTAACAACCGATTTTTATTCATGTTTATTATTATTCCCCAGAGGCTTTCCATCTTCAGTGCTAGAGCCGTCACGAATACAAACTTCCGGCCCGGCGCAGAAGTAAAGATGCTGACTCATGGATACTTGGAGCACGGCGAGAAACGGTGGCTCAAGGTGAGAGAGAGAGAGAGAGAGAGAGAGAGAGAGAGAGAGAGAGAGAGAGAGAGAGAGAGAGAGAGAGAGAGAGAGAGAGAGAGAGAGAGAGAGAGAGATTGTTTTATTAAGCTTATTATTACCTTTTACACTCTATTCCATTCTCTCTCTCTCTCTCTCTCTCTCTCTCTCTCTCTCTCTCTCTCTCTCTCTCTCTCTCTCTCTTCCATCCTTATCACACACACACACACACAAAAAAAAAAGTAATAAAATGATGTACAAAGGAAAGGCCTAGTGAGAAACACAAATAATACAGATAAAAAAAATACACTTACGGAGATTGAACAAACACTGAAACACACACTGACAAGAACAGTAGACTAACAACTTTAACAGCAGCAACAACAACAACAAAACAACAACAACAACAACAACAACGGTAGGAAGAAAAAAAAACTGAAAAATTAGCAAGGAAGGAAGGAAGGAAGGAAGGAAGGAAGGAAGGAAGGAAGGAAGGAAGGAAGGAAGGAAAATTGATGGGATCGATTAAGAAGGAGACGATGAGTGATGAAGAGAAGGAAGGAAAAGAAACGAAATCAATTGGAGATAAAGAATGAGAGGAACGAATGAAGCGAAAAAAGGCCCCAAGGAAGAGTAAATGGAGTGGTAGCGAAGGAGGAGGAGGAGGAGGAGGAGGAGGAGGAGGAGGAGGAGGAGGAGGAGGAGGAGGAGGAGGAGGAGGAGGAGGAGGAGGAGGCACTACATAAAAAAAATATCTAAAAGTTTGACGCAAGTTAAAGATAAAACCTAATGCTCTCTCTCTCTCTCTCTCTCTCTCTCTCTCTCTCTCTCTCTCTCTCTCTCTCTCTCTCACCTGTCTTCACTCCGGTTTAGAACTAGTTTTTCAAATCAAAGGGCCGGGGTTCGATTCCTGTCCTTTCACACACACACACACACACACACACACACACACACACACACACACACACACACACACACACACACACACACACACACACACACACACACACATACTTCCTTCCATCCCACTGCACGCAATCCTGAAACGGGTCCCCATGCTCTATACTCTAATGAAGATGACCAATACTGCACAACACTTCAAAGGTCTACATACACACTTCTTCTGGCCGTCTGCCCCCAAGGGAAGGGGAAGTATGGGAGGTAACACACTATGATGCTCTTTAGGACAGTAAAAAAAAAAAAAAAAAAACTTCCGTGTCACATCTCGGATTTTTCAGGGTGTCTTCATAGTTCTAATGACACATATATAAAATTTCTACATTTCTAACACGAGAAACACTTGAGAACCCAGGTAATCATATTTGTGGTGAGTCAGCAAAGCGGTTCAGCATACGGGTCTTTGTCTGGATTATCTGCTTTTAGTCCAAATATGAAGTGATATTAACCCTTTCACTACATGTAATAATTAGATTTAAAAAGGACATAGGAAGGAATTCGTTTTCATACAGAGTGGTAGATGAATAAAATGAGACTCAGTAATCTGATTGTTAGTGCTGAGTCATAAAGGAGCTTCAAAAGATTAGATAAATTTATTTGATGAGGATGATGGGTGGAAATAGGTAGTTACGTTTCATGTAGTGACTGCCACGTATAGATCTGATACCTTCTTGCATCCTCGTACTTTCTTATGTTCATATGCTCGATTTATAATACTAAAAGTTCTGTGCACATTTTTTTACAAGCACCTTCAGGAAAAAGAATGGGATTAAAAAGAATTAATTTTCAGATGACTAGATGCTATAATGTTTAGAGGTGAGTGCTGAATGCTGAATCAATGTCTCGGAGTGGTGTATAAGGAAGTCGTGTGTCAGGCACCAGTGCAGGGATTCAAAGGACGAGGGTGAAACATACAAATCAGGCACTTGTCTGTATAGTATAGTAATTTTTCTAGAAGCAGGATACAGAGCAGGTCTTTTCTCTATTTTTGTGCCCTTACTAACACTCCTCAACAGGTATAGAGAGAGAGAGAGAGAGAGAGAGAGAGAGAGAGAGAGAGAGAGAGAGAGAGAGAGAGAGAGAGAGAGAGAGAGAGAGAGAGAGAGAGAGAGAGAGAGAGACTGTAGTTGTCTTATCACAATCTTTCATCATGTTCCTTTACATTTCATATATATATATATATATATATATATATATATATATATATATATATATATATATATATATATATATATATATATATATTTCTCTCTCTCTCTCTCTCTCTCTCTCTCTCTCTCTCTCTCTCTCTCTCTCTCTCTTTCGTTTAGCTAATCTTCCTTCTTTATACCCTTTTCTTTTGAAATGTCTGGTTTGTTTATGATGGCTTATTAAGATTCCCATCCCTCCTTCTCCTCCTCTAAATCAATACCATCACCACCACTATCTCCTGCTCTTTTTAAATTCTTTATATCTACCATCCCCTCCTCCTGCTCCTCCTCCTCCTCTACAACTTTCTTGCTGAGTCGAGGGAAAGAAATCATGACAACCTTTTACCAGTCCTTAATTCGACTCGGATCTCCTGTATTTCCGTATCTCTGCGATGTTCTCCATTCCAGGTTTCTCTTTCTTCCATTTTCCTTTCTTCCGTTTTAGGATGAGTTTAATTAGCATTTCTGTGTGCATGCGTGCGTGCGTGCGTGCGTGTGTGCGTGCCTGTGTGTATGTTTCTACCAATTTATGTATCCATCTATCTATTTATCTATCTGAGTATCTAGCTATCTGTCAATCTTTATAAATTAATCTGACTGTCTGTCTATCTACCTATGCCTTTGCTTTATTTATAACTCAATCAGTCATATCACTTCATCTATTCATCTGTCTACTTTAGTGACTATCAGTCTCTCTCTCTCTCTCTCTCTCTCTCTCTCTCTCTCTCTCTCTCTCTCTCTCTCTCTCTCTCTCTCTCTCTCTCTCTCTCTCTCTCTGTCTACTTTAGTGACTATCAGTCTCTCTCTCTCTCTCTCTCTCTCTCTCTCTCTCTCTCTCTCTCTCTCTCTCTCTCTCTCTCTCTCTCTCTCTCTCTCTCTCTCTCTCTCTCTCTCTCTCTCTCTCTCTCTCTCTCTCTCTCTGTCTACTTTAGTGACTATCAGTCTCTCTCTCTCTCTCTCTCTCTCTCTCTCTCTCTCTCTCTCTCTCTCTCTCTCTCTCTCTCTCTCTCTCCTTCCCATCCCTTCTTCCCTCTCCTCATCCCTTCCTCCCTCCATCTCTTTTCCATCCTTCCTGCCCTCTCCTTTCCCCCTCCCCCTTCCACATGTACCCATATGGCAGCACCAGACACCCTCCAAGTGGCACTAAAGCCTTCTATGTGGCACTAATTTCTTTTAAGGCTAATATCTAACCTTTTATGGCACCCTGAGACGTCTCCGAGGATACCGATGGATGAATGCGTGGACGGATGCGTGGATAGATGAGTCGATGGATGGCTAGACGAGATTTGAATGAAGGAAAGAAGAGGGAAATAAGTTGACAAATGGTTAGAAAAGTAGGTAAGTAGATGAAGGAAGGAAAATCAGGAAAATTAGAAATGTGGGCAGATAAATAGATAGATGGAGAGAGAGAGGAACACAAGAATAGGTAGGTAGGTAGATGGATGCATAGTAAATAGATAGATAGATATGCATGTAGGTTTACAGAAAGGTCTAACATACAGTACACAAACAAACAAATAAATATGTAAATTCATAAATAAGATTAATCAAAGTAATAAAGGGGAAGAAATTTCTCCTACGGCACGAAATTCAAAAGGAAAAAGATAAAAAATCTTAGACGGCGAAAAAGAAAAAGTATATATATATATATATATATATATATATATATATATATATATATATATATATATATATATATATATATATATATATATATATATATATATATATATATATATATATATATATATATATATATATATATATATATATATATATAAATGAAAATGAAAAGGATAAAAAATAGAAAAAAGTAAAACAAGTAAAAAATAAAATAAAAAGAATAAGAAAAAATGAATAAAATAAAATGTAAGGAGAGATAAGCAAGAATATAAGTAAAACAAAACAAAATTGTAACCAAAAAAATATAGATCAAACAAATTATAAAAAAATAAGAAAAATAAAATAAAGAAAAAAAAATAAATTGAGAGAGAGAGAGAGAGAGAGAGAGAGAGAGAGAGAGAGAGAGAGAGAGAGAGAGAGAGAGAGAGAGAGAGAGAGAGAGAGAGAGAGAGAGAGAGAGAGAGATACAAAACAAAATACACCACACCATCGTAACAAATGAACTCAGGTGACATAAAGTGAGTCTCAGGTGACCCTAATGACTCCAACGCGCAGGTGACCCTTGAATGACCTAAATGACCTCGTTATGACCTCACTCCTGACGGGTGGACATGGAAATGAAGGGACGTAGGGAGGAGAGGACAGCAAATTTAGTAGGGGAGAGAGAGAAAAGAGGAGACGGAATGAGAGGCAAGAGGATAATAAGAGAAAGGGAAGAGGAAGAGGTAAGAGGGGGAGAGACTGGGATAACAAGAACGAGAGAGAGAGAGAGAGAGAGAGAGAGAGAGAGAGAGAGAGAGAGAGAGAGAGAGAGAGAGAGAGAGAGAGAGAGAGAGAGAGAGAGAGTATAAAGACAATCCTCTCTCACTCAATCCACTTTTTCTCTCATTCATTCTTATCTATTCTTGGTTCCCTCCTCCTCTTCTTCCTCCTCCTCCTCCTCCTCCTCCTCCTCCTTCTGCTACACCTTCTCGTCCTCCTCCACGTCTAAGAGGTTTTAAAAAGGTTCAAGAGTGTAAGTGTCTGTCTGTCTGTTTGTCTGTCTATCTAGTTACGTATTTCTCTCTCTCTCTCTCTCTCTCTCTCTCTCTCTCTCTCTCTCTCTCTCTCTCTCTCTCTCTCTCTCTCTCTTCTAATCCTGGCCATCATTTCTCCTTAACTTTGACCTCAACTGGCTTTTCTTCCTCTTCTTCCTCTTCCACCTATTTCTCCTTCACCTCTTTTCCACTTTCATTACTACCTGCTCCCTAATTCCATCTTCGCGTCTCTCATCGACTTCATCTTTGTCCTCATTAGGTATTACTATTATTGTTTCATCTTCGTCTTTTTCTCATTTTCATTTTTCTGTTTTCTATTTATTTATTTGTTGTTGTTGTTGCTGTTGTTTGTATTTATGTCTTTGTCTATTTACCTACCTATCTATCTGTTTATCTGTATGTTGGTTTGTCTGTCTATCTGTCTACGTAGCTTTATATCTGTCTATCTATCTATCAACTTCAGCCTTCATCATCCCAACCTTCCAAGCGCCACAAACTCCATTTCTAGCACCTCAAACCAATCAGTCACCCAATCAGTCAATCACTTTAGCTAACAAACCCTCTCCACAGCGCGACAGAAAATGGTGGAGTAGCTACTTTGCGTGGGTAACTTAACCAAACCTTATGCTTCACATGTATGGGATGTTCCACTCATGCCGCTCTTCTAGACAGGGTGCAATCAAAAGCATTTCGTCTTATGAACACCTCTCCTCTAACTGTCTTCAGCTTCTTTCTCATCGTCGCAATGTTGCATCTCTTGCTATCTTTTACTGCTATTTTCATGCTAACTGCTGTTCTGATCTTGCTAATGGCATGTCTACCCTCCTCCCGCGGCCTCGCTGCAAAAGACTTTCTACTGCTTCCTTTTATCCCTATTATGTCCACCTGTCTAATGCAAAAGTTAACCAGTATTCCCAATCATTCATCCCTTTCTTTTCTGGTAAACTCAGGAACTCCCTGCCTGCATCTGTTTTTCTTCCTTCCTACGACTTGAACTCTTTCAAGAGGGAGGTTTCAAGACACTTATCCTTGATTTTTGATGACCTTCTCATCTTTCTTTAAGGACTGGCGCCTCAGTGGGCATTTTTCTTTTCTTTTCTCTCATTTTTGTTGTTGTTCCTGGTCAGCACCCCTCTTATATAAAAGAATCCTAACCTAACTACCCCACTCAACCTAACCTAACTTAACCTAAACTAATCTAAACCTAACCTAACTTAACCTAAACTAATCTAACTTAACCTAACTTCACTTATCTTACCCTAACTCAACCAAACCTACAGAAAATGGTGGAGGAATACTTGGCGTGGGGGGACGTGAACGTGGTGGTGGTGGGCTGGGTCAGCGCCTCGGGGCCGCCCTACACCCAGGCAGTGGCCAACGTTCGTCTCCTCGGGGCAATGCTGGGGCGCTTCCTCCTCAATCTGCAGGTGAGAAAGTGTAACAGTGAGATTTAAAAGGATTTGTATTCTTTTTTTTTTTTTTTTTAGAGAGAGAGAGAGAGAGAGAGAGAGAGAGAGAGAGAGAGAGAGAGAGAGAGAGAGAGAGAGAGAGAGAGAGAGAGAGAGAATTCAGGAAAGAAAGGGAAGACAAAGCAATAAACTTGGAGATGGACAGGGAAGGGAAGGGAAGGGAAGGAAAAGGGAAGGGGAAGGAGGAGGGGGGAGGGAAGGGGATGGGTGGAAAGGGGAGGGGAAAGAAACGAAAGGAAAAGGAAGCAAAGAAAGGAAAAGGGAAGGGAAGGGAAGGGAAGGGAAGGGAAGGGAAGGCAAGGGAAGGGAAGGGAAGGGAAGGGAAGGGGAGGGAAGGGAAGGGAAGGGAAGGGCGAGGCGGGTGGGGTAGATACAATGTTTTATTTGCTCCACCAGAATTTATGTGTCCCTCGTTGACTAATAAGCTGAGGTCTTTTTTTTTTTTTTTTTTTTGGCAACGGTGAGGCAGTGACGTGGCCAGCTTGTACAGGGCGTGGGAGGAGGAGGAGGAGGAGGAGATGGTGGCAGTTGTAACTCTGCAGTAATGTTAGTGATCGCTAGGGTGGGTGGAGAGAGAGAGAGAGAGAGAGAGAGAGAGAGAGAGAGAGAGAGAGAGAGAGAGACCTACGAATTATGCCTCTCAGCCATTACTTCTCTTTAATTTACTTTCCTTTGTCCGCCCGTCCGTCCGTCCGTCCGTTTGTGTGTGTGTGTGTGTGTGTGTGTGTGTGTGTGTGTGTGTGTGTGTGTGTGTGTGTGTGTGTGTGTTTCTTCTCCACTCTGTTTCTGTCACCTTCTTCTGCAGCTTCCCTGACCGTCCCCCAACTCCCCTCTTCCTCCACCACAGGATGAGATGGGGGTCCCTGCCTCTCGGGTTCACATCGTGGGCCACAGCCTCGGGGCCCACATGGCAGGGTACGTGGGCCAGTACCTGCAGACCCACGGCGCAACACTCGGCCACATCACAGGTATACGTCACACTAGGTAAAGGCAGGTGCTCCGGTTGAGTAGGGTTAGGTTAGGTTAGTCTGGGTTAGGTTGGGTTAAATTATGTTGGTTTTGGATTGGGTTAGTTTGGGTTGGGTTGAGTTAAGTTGGGTTGAGATACGTTACGTTAGTTTGAGTTGAGTTTGGCTGGGGTGGGCTGGCTTTGTTTGGGTTTGGCTGACGTAGGTTAAGTGAGGTTAGGTTAGATTGGATTGTGTTATTCAGGGTTGGGTTGGGTTGGGTTGGGTTGAGTTGGATCAGTTTGGGTTAGGTCATGTTAGTTTGTGATGAATCAAGTTAGATGTAGTTTGAGTTGGGTTAGATTACATTAGTGCTGAATTAGGTGAGGTTAGATTGGGTTGAGTTAAACTTGTGTTAGGTTTGATTAGTTTGTGTTATGTAGTTTTGGTTAGTTTGCATTGGGTTAGGTTACTATGAGTTAGGTTAGTTTGTATTGGTTTGGATTAATTTGTGTTAAGTCAAGTTAGTTCACGTTGGGCTGTGTTTAATTTATTAGTTTGGGTTGGGTTTGATTTGGAACATGTTTTTTTTTTTTTTTTTGTTTAATTTACTTATTTATTTATTAATTCATTTTATTTATTTATTATTTTTTATTTAAGATGATTTTAGCACGTAATTTGTCAGCCTTGTTTGAAATGTTCCCCAATGTCTTATGACCGATGAAAAATTTTGAATATACACCCCTTATTGTTGTATCTTACGATTTACTTACTTATTTATTTATTTTTTTTATTTTTTTCTGGAACACCAGGACAATACACGTCAATGTTTTTACTGACTGAACTCTTGGAATCATAAGACTCTTGGTTGTTGATATAAAACACAGAATTTGACCATGAAGCATATTTACCTGTTAAATATTTCTTTTTCCTTTAGTAATTTTGAATCTTCGTTTGTAGACATAGGAAATAATTGCTCTTTTTTTTTTTACTTCAACACAATTTTCGATTATTAAACTCTTAAACCCCCATTAGACTTGCCGGTTGAAGACAAAGACACACATTCTGATCATGGCACATAAACTCGACTATTCAACACTTTATCCAACAGAATCCTTGGGTACAATCATAAGAAAACCAAACATATTCTGACTCCATTACACTCACCAGCTCTTGACATAAACATAAACATTCTCGCCATAACACATAATATTCTACATTGACACACTTTCTTGCACCTGAATCTTTAGTTATAGACAAAAAAAAAAAAAAAAAAAAAAAAAACAAAAAAACATTTCGACTTTGACCCTGACCTGACCTTCAACTCTGCCAGGACTAGACCCCGCCGAGCCTTACTTCGAAGGAACTGACCCCGTGGTACGACTAGACCCATCAGACGCTGCCCTAGTCACTGTCATTCACACCGACGCCGGACCAATACTGACGGGAGGTGGGTGGGGCAGGTGCTCGGGAAGAGATGGCAGGAAGCAGGAGGGAGCTGACGGATGGATGGATGGATAAATAGATAGATAGTTAAAGAGAGAGATAGATAGATAGATAAAAAGAAAGTAGAAAGATAAGTAGAAAGATAAGTAGATAGATAGATAGATAAATTGATACATAGATATTGATAGAAAGACAGATACGTAGATAGATAGATAGATAGATACGTAGATATATAAATAGATAGACAGACATATGTAGAAAAAAAGAAAGCAAGACAGACAGACAGACAAACAGACAGACAGATAGATACGTATAGAGAAAGATGGATAAGTACACAGATAAATAGGTAGAAAGATAGGAAGAAAGATAGATAATAGATACATGGGCACATGAAACGGGGTACGAGGTAATGGTGAGAGAATATTCAACAGCAGATGGGGAGGCTGGGTAGGTGAAGGGAAGGGAGAAGACAATTGTGCAAGGGGAAGATGGAGAGGTAAGGGGAGAGTGACTTCAGGTATGTAAGGGAGGTGACAATTACAGACAGGTGAGGAGGGGCGGGTGGATATAAAGGTATGCAGGTAGTATTGTATTTCTGGTGCTGGAAATGCGAGAGTGACTGACTTGTGAAAACTGTATGTACTAATATGGCCTTTTTATGTTGTTGTTGCTGTTGTTGTTGTTGTTGTTGTCTATGAAGTTGATAATTGCAACACGTACATGAGTCTAATTATTTATCACGCTCATTCGCAACATCATCATCTTGCTGTAATTAGGATTTTTTTTTTATAATTCATGCTCTTGTTGTTTTTCTTCTAGCTTTTTATTGTTCCAGAGAGAGAGAGAGAGAGAGAGAGAGAGAGAGAGAGAGAGAGAGAGAGAGAGAGAGAGAGAGAGAGAGAGAGAGAGAGAGAGAGAGAGAGAGAGAGAGAGAGAGAGAGAGAGGAGAAACTTAACTAAAAACCTTCCCTAAAGTATCAAGATTTAATTCTTGGAAGATTCACAAAGGAACACAAAGGAAAAGCAAACCGCAGCAGACTCGTTGGCCCTTAGGAGTCTATTTGCAGTAAGCTTCACCACCCCAAATGAAGAAAAAGAAATAGGATAGCAAATATGGAACCACCCCTTAAATAAGTGATATTCATCTCTCAAACCAAAATTTTCTTCTTTTCTTCTCACTGCAGGAACTTTTTTTAATATTTTTTTTTTTTATATATATAGATTATAAGCTCTGGGCAACATTCGCTCCATTCTTCCTTCCTCCAAGTATATCTGTGAATGAGGACGTAACATTACTGGTCGGCTTCTTACTCCCGAGCAGTCCGACACGTAACAGACATGCTTCTCAAGTTTGGGCGGGAAGACGGACTGACTTGCACACGAAACACCCAAGCCAGCCAGGCAACTTTTTTTCATCCTCTACCCGATGCATCCCTCTGTGCCACACACATACACACACACACACACACACACACACACACACACACACACACACACACACACACACACACACACACACACACACACACACAAATAGATACATATATTATTAGATACACAATCAGATAGATATATGGATATACAGATGGAGAGATAGACAGAAAAAACAGATAGACAGACATAGACAAGTCACTGACAACCAATTTCTACAACTTGAAATTTACTTAAAGAATAAAAATAAATTATATATTTATTGCACTAAAACAATGCACAGATAATTTGTATTAGCGACATACGAGAACATACTATAGAAAAAAATAAAATAAAATAAAAGAATATATATACGATAAAACCGATCCCTCCCCCTTACACACAAATGCAAGCTTAACACATAAACGAATAAATTATATACATCTCCTTCTTCATCGACCTCGCCCTTCAGTATTTCCTTCCTCCTTTCAAAATAAAAGTTTGGAACAAGATTAATCCCTTTTATGCGTGAAGGAGGCCAGCCAGGGGCACAAACAATGAGTTGGGGTGGGGGAGGGAGGCCCACTATGCTACCGGTTCTCCTCTATGATAAATGAATAAATAATAATAATAATAATAATAATAATAATAATAATAATAATAATAATAATAATAATAATAATAAAATAAATATATGAAGTAACTCAATAAGATGGGTAAATAGATAAAATTAAAGAAAATTAAAATAATAAATAAAATTAAATAAATCAGAACAGAGATGTCCAAAACGGAAACTAATTTAATTCCATACATATTCCGATACCACTGCCTCGATCTGTTGCTGGAAAACAAAAATTGCACTAAATTTCAATGTACCTCATTTGGATAGCAAACATTCGCACAAGAAAATAGGAACAAAAGAACTTCAAAAACAAGTTCCAAGAAGCCAACAGAAGGCCTACACGTGGCAGCGCCCTACATACCAACACCTGCCACCTACCCATACATTTGTCTTATCTCCTTTTAAAGTCCCTACTGAACCGACATTAAGAAGAGAGAGAAAAAAAAAAAATCTTATATTACAGAAAAAAATCTTCCTTCTTGTTCTCCTCCCCCTCTTCTTCCTTCTCCTCCTCCTCTTCCTACTACTACTACTACTACTACTACTACTACTACTACTACTAGTAATAATAATAATAATACTGCTACTACCACTACTACTACTTCTATCACCACCACGACCACCACCACCACACAACTAAATAACTCACTCAATAATACGCTAACTATATTAACTATTGAAAGGTGACAGACAGACCCTCGAGGCCAGAACAGTCCCGCCCTTCCTCGCAATACATCTCAGAGCAACACCAACACACCAGCACTTCATAATGCACGGTGAAGTGTCCCCCCGTAATGCCCTGGAAAACTGCCGGCGAGGCGTAAAAAATAGGGAAGGAAGTAAAGGGTGGGAAAGGAAGCAGGGAAACGAGGGGAAAAGAAGGTGGGAATGCGGAAGGAAAGGACAGAATGATGATACTAAGCTGTATAATGCAACTAATGCTTTCAGTTACCACCACCACCACCACCACCACAACAACAACAACAACAACAACAACAACAACAACAACAACAACAACAACAACAACTACAACAACAACAACAACAACAACAACAACAACAACAACAACAACAACAACAACAACAACAACAACAACAACAACAACAACAACAACAACAACAACAACAACAACAACAACAACAACAACAACAACAACAACAACAACTACTACTACTACTACTACTACTACTACTACTACTACTACTACTACTACTACTAACACTACTACTAACACTACTCCACATCATCATTCTTCCTACTTCTTATAATCTTCCCCCTAATTCTTCCTCCTCCTCTTCCTCCTTGTCTTCCTGGCAGCCTGGACAGGAAACAGCGCCGCGTGGTGAGGAGCCTTCTCTTGTACTATCATATTTACCTCACTATATACTAAAACAATATACTGAAGTCATAACAAACAGCCAAGTGAAGACAGCCAGTCTGCTGTTTTTTGTTCTTCATTTATGTTCCTCCTTTTTCCTTCCTCCTCCTTTTTCTTCTTTCTCCTCCTCCTTGTTCTTTCTCCTCCAAAATCCTTTGATGCTGCTTCTTCTCTCTTTATGTTCCTCCTCCTCCTCCTCCTCCTTTAATTCATATTTCCTCGTTCAAAAAGTGGATGTATATAGGGGGCTTAGACTTAATCGAGAGTTGGCCAGTGCGGCGCACGGCTCGCTGTTTGCTCTGTGTTAAGTTCCTGCTTACTTGTGTTTATCTGTGTGAACCTATTTAAATTGGCTACTGTCACGAGTCCTCAGGTAGTGGTGGTAGTGAAATAAAATAAAATAACAACAACAACAACAACAACAACAACAACAACAACAACAACAACAACAACAAAAGCAACAACAACAACAACAACAAGGACCTGATGGGGTCCCTCCTATTGTTCTCCGAAACTGCGCCTCCATGCACCTTACCTAGTCAAACTCTTTCAACTCTGTCTGTCAACCTTTCCTTCTTGCTGGAAGTTTGCCTACATTCAGCCTGTTTCAAAAAAGGGTGACCGTTCTTATTCCTCAAACTACTGTCCTATTGCTTTAATTTCCTGGCTATCCAAAGTTTTTGAATCTATCATCAACAGGAAGATCTAAACATCTATCACTTCAAAACCTTCTATCTGATCGCCAGTTTGAGTTCCGTCAAGGCCGCTCGACTGGGGATCTTCTGGTTTTCCTTACTGAGTCTTGGGCATCCTCTTTTAGAGATTTTGGTGAAACTTTTGCTGTTACCTTAGATATATCAAAAGCTTTTGACAGTCTGGCACAAAGCTTTGATTTCCAAACTACCTTTCAACGGCTTCTATCCTTCTCTCTGTAACTTCAACTCAAGTTTCCTTTCTGACGGTTCTATTGCTGCTGTGGTAGAGGATCACTGTACTTCTCCTAAAATCTATTAACAGTGGTGTTCCCCAGGGTTCTGTCATATTAAGATCCTTCACAGTTATGTTTTACATGCCCTTGCTGACCTAAACCCTTGGAAAAACTTGTGGACCTGATGGAGTTTCTCCTATTGTTCTCTGAAACTGCACCTCCGTGCTTGCACCTTGCCAAGTCAAACTCTTTCAACTCTGTCTTTCAACATCCATCTTTCCTTCTTGCTGGAAGTTTGCCTACATTCAGCCTGTTTCTAAAAAGGGTGACCGTTCTAATCCCTCAAACTACCATCCTATTGCCTTTAATTTCCAGCCTATCTAAAGTTTTGAATTTATCCTCAAAAGCAGTGGTTCCCAAACTTTTTTCAGGTCGTTACCCACTTTTCATACATGATCTTTGTCCATGGCCAACCGCCAGGCATACACCATGACTACAGTGACTGTCAACAGTCCTACACTCATTAGCTCCATAAAAAATGTCTATACTAATAGAGTAATTAATAAATGGCATTATTGCGGAAAGCTTTTTCAACGATAAACAAACAAACAACAAAATAAAACAAAATTCAACAAGTTTAAAGTGTATTAATCCCACGCCATATGATCTCATCTTTGAATCTGACAAATCTGATGGACTTTATAATTCTGAAGCGAAATGCAATCATAGGGAGTTATAATTAACTGCCACAGCCATGGCCTTCAGTGGCCACACACCCACTTCCTCTCAGACTATTTGCTTCTGAACATTCATGCCAGGTTCATGTTTCCTTCAACTGAATCCCCATTCCACTCAGTGTGATGGATAATGTTGAAGATTATCAACAAGCTTCTTGATTCATTGTTTTGTTTCACTTAAAGCACACGTAGATCATGCTTCACTTCAAGTCTGTTATGATATTTCGTTTTAATGTGGAGTAGTTGAGAAAATACAGCCTCACTGGAATAAGTTGATGAAAATGATAGGAAGTGTCAAAAAGCCATCTGTCTATGTAGTCTAGCCATTTGTACTAAACCTGTAATTTCCCTCCACTGGCTTATCTACCCGCTAAACACCATTGGTTTCATATATACATATCCTCAAATTATGGCCCTTTACATTCTGCTACATGGTCCCCTAGGGGAGCCATGGGCCCCCCACTTTGGGAACTACTTCTCAAGAGGAAGATTCTTAAACATTTATCACTTCACAACCTTCTGTCTGATTGCCAGTATGGGTTTCGTCAATACCGCTCTACTAGTGATCTTCTGGCTTTCCTTACTGAGGCTTGGTCTTCCTCTTTGGGTTCTGTCCCGTCACCCACTCTCTTCCTATTATTCATCTATGACCTTCTAAACCAAACTTCTTGTCCTATCCACTCCTACGTTGTTGATTCCATCTCGCACTTTTCAATGTCTTTTTGTCGACGTTCAACCCTTCAGGAAGTAAACAATTCACGCAGGGAAGCCACAGAACGCCCGACTTCTGATCTCTCAAAAATTTCTGATAGGGACAGAGCAAACTTAGTATTGTTCAGTATCTCAAAAACTCAATTCCTCCATCCATCAACTCGACACAACCTTCCAAACAACTTATCCCTTCTCTTTCGTTGACACTCAACTGTCACCCCCCCTTCTACAATGAACATTCTTGGTCTGTCCTTTACTTATAATCAAAAGTGGAAACTTCACATCTCATCTCTAGTTAAAACAGCTTCCATGAAGTTAA
>NC_087168.1:13362149-13387149 GCF_035594125.1 Scylla paramamosain
CTACCATACAGTTAGGAAACGCATAATCAAACAACCCAAACAAATAAATAAAATTAAATAAATACACAAGGTGACAAGAAACTGTAGCAGTCAAAGGGTTAATAGCATATACATGCAGTATTTATTATTTTACGTATAACCTAAAATTTACACATTTATCGATATTCGCCACAGCTGCCTGTACACATTATTGATAGTGGTAAGTATTCCTTAGGAGTACTGCATGCACGGGTTCTGACGCATGTGTTGACGAGCAGTCTGCCAGAGTACGGTGTTGCAGCGTTAAGCAGCAGTAGTTGTATCTAGCTGAGCGCAAATCTGACCACATTCTCAAGCGTCTCGATAACACCTCACTTGTTTTATTATTATTATTTTTTTTTCATGTCCGGATCTCCAAATGTAACAGGATTAAGACGATGCCTCTCTACCGGACAACACCTGATCAATAATTCAACTTATTTCAACATGCAACAGAAGATTGTGTAATAAAATCAGAAAATGGGATAGTACTGCATAAGACAGGATAATGTAGTTAAGAACAGATTACCACAAAGAGAAGTTAGGACTGACTGATCTATTTAAGAAGACAGTAAAGATGTGGATGGAGAGTGGCAAAGGAAAGGAAAAGGTAAAAAAAAAAAAATAAATAAATAAATAAATAACAAGAAAACGACACGGAAGGAATGGACTGAAAAAAAAAATAATAATAATAAAAAGCCACATGAGCGAAAGAAAATAACGAAAAAAACGAGTTACAGCCACAAGAACACTAGCAATCACTCTGCCAGCCAAGTCGTGGAGGTTACGAACTTTTAAGAGGCTCAAAAGGAAAGACCCGCGTTGCTCTTCAGTTCCGGGCGACACAGCGACACACACCACCCGCCCCCCCACACCCCGCCTCGCCACCCCTTAACCCAGTCCACCTCGCCGCAAGCCAATCCCGCCTCGCCACCGCCCAGGGTCATAATCTCGTATTTACCCTTCCTCCCTCCGCCCACGTGTTCCCGTGTCGCCAGCCCCTTTACATGTTACCGACGAGACAAGACGGATATACTCTCTCTCTCTCTCTCTCTCTCTCTCTCTCTCTCTCTCTCTCTCTCTCTCTCTCTCTCTCTCTCTCTCTCTCTGTGCTTTCTATTTTCTCCCTCTCACTTGCCATTTCCTCTTGCTTTGTTTGTTCCCTTTCCTGCTTCCTTTTCTCCTATTCCATGTTTCCTTTCTCACTTTCCTCACTTCCTCCTTTGGTTACTCTTTTTTCCTTCTTTTTTTTCTTTTTTTTGGGGGGGGAGGCAAGGGAAAAAAGCAAACTTAAATACTCTTCATAAAAAGTAATGAAAAAGAGATACAGTAAAATCCCTCTCATCCGGCATTCGAGTATCCGGCAGCTTCCAAATATCCGGCACATTTTTCCCCGAGCCTTAAAATCAATAAAAAATCAATGTGTACTCATAAAATCGATTAAAATTCCCCGCGCGAGGCATACTTTGTCCCCTCGCCATCAGAGCGCACTGCTTCGCGCCACCCGCGGCCCTACTTGCACTGTGTTTACTCAATGACTCAGTCCTGACTCAGTGACTCAGTCGCGTGTGCACTGTTTATCGCCTGAAGCCTTCATCATGCCTTAAGTTGTAGAAAAGAGGAAGCGTGTTGTGCTTACACTTAAGCAGCTGATCAGATCAGCTGCTGATTAAGATCAGCTGATCTTTGTTATGGTAAGATGCGTGAGTGTAGGGGTGGTGATTGTGGACATAATTTCACTTCTATTCAAGTATCCGGCATGTCGGATACTGTATAATTATAGATATCTTTGTTTATCTGTCTGTCTGTCTGTCTGTCTGTGTCTGTCTGTGTTTCTCCTTATCACTCCTTGTCTCACGTTTTTTCTCCTGTATTCTTTCCTTCACATCAATTTCCTCTTTTCTTTTTTTCCTTTTTTTTCCTTTTTCACCCTTTCTTCCCGTCCTTCCTCCCCCTCACTCACATCCGTCCACTCTCTCCTTCAGTCAATCAACCAATCAATCAATCCTATCTGCTGTTTTGTTAATCCATCCTCTGCTGTACTATCATATCTTCCCATCTACTATCCTGCCTTTTATTTTACTATCCAATCTTCTGTTGTACTATCCTACCTTTTACTGACTGCACTATTTTATTTTCTGTTTGACTATCTTATCTACAACAGTCCTGTCTTCTACTGTACTATCTCATTTCCTGGTGTACTATTCAGTCTCCCGCTATACTATTATATCTTCTATGTGACTATCCTGTCTTCTTACCTATTAGTTAGCCAGAATTAATCTTTGAACACTCATACGTAATTGGAGATATGTTACTGTTTGGGTATCCTATTGTAAGCCTATATACGAGTACTGTGCCAAACCTCCCCGTAGGAATCCATCTTACTTTTTATCATCCATCTATGATCCTATATCCTAACTTAAAACATCTTTCTCTTGCAGGAATTAATTTGTTACTGTTTGGGTATTTTATTGTAATCCTATATCCATGCCAAACCTTCTAGGGACTCCCACGTGTAGGTCTGAGGGCTCCTTGCAGCTTTCCTTATTTTCTTATGTTCTTATGCTCCTCATTGGGTACCCTACTGTAATCCTCCTATATTCTCAAACCTTCCTCTATCCTGCAGGAATTCGTCGCTTCATAGGATGCAACCACATCCGATCCTACGAGTACTTCACGGAGTCCATCAACTCGGCGTGCCCTTTCGTAGGGGATCGAGTGCCCCTCCTGGGAGAGTTATCAGCTGGGGGCGTGCTGGTCCTGCGAGGGGTCCGCGGGGCAGGGGGGCAGTAGTGGTGGGGGCAGTGGTGGAGGCGGCGGCGGTGGTGGTGGTGGTGCTGGTGGGAGAAGGTGCGCAAGAATGGGGGCTCACGCAGCGACTCCCTACATCCCAAGAGGAGGAGGAGGAGGAGGAGGAGGAGGAGGAGGAGGAGGAGGGATAGAAGAAGAAGCAGGAAGAATACACAATGATCTTCAAGGTGGAGGAACAGGAGATGATGCTGAGAGAATGGCAGACATTGGGAGAAGAAAAGGAGGAGAAAGAACACGGGAAGGAAGGAGAGAAGGCGAAAGGGAAGGCACTGGAGGGCACCCTTACACCTTCGTCACGCCACTGTACCACCACCCACCACCACCGCCACCATCACCCACCACCACCACCACCACCACCTCGCTCTGCACCCGCCCGTAAGATGGACAGGGGAAGCAGCAGCAGGAAGATGTACCTTATCACTGCTGCGGACTCCCCTTTCTGCTGTGAGTATGACGAAGAGAAGAGAGGGGGAGGGAGGAAGAGGGGGAAGATGGGAGCGTTTGCAAAGGCTTGGTGGAAAGGGGAGAAGGATGGGAAGGGGGAGGAAAGGAAGGGTAAAGGAGGGAAAGAGAAGTTGAGGAAAGTAGGAAGGATGGAAGGAGGTCAATACATGTGGTGGAAGGAAGGAAGGAAGGAAGGAAGGAAGGAAGGAAGGAAGGAAGGAAGGAAGGAAGGAAGGAGAGTGATGGAGAAAAGAAAGCTGGGAAGGAAAAGCAAGGAAGAGAGAAAGGAAAGGTGGAAATTTGAATGGGAGGAAATGAGAGAGAGAGAGAGGAGAGAGAGAGAGAGAGAGAGAGAGAGAGAGAGAGAGAGAGAGAGAGAGAGAGAGAGAGAGAGAGAAGAGAGAGGAGAGAGAGAGAGAGAGAGAGAGAGAATATCCCAAAATCATGAAAACCCAATCAGATTACATCAATTAGTAACCCTTTGACACCATGACCAGCGGCTCACCAATATCAGGTCACGCTAATACATGAGGTCACTTTGAAGTCTTACTGTGTGACCTTAGCTGACCTCGTGACTGAGAGTGGTGATGAGTGACACCTTTAAACCATCAGTACCTTTGGCGTCCTTTGGAGACTTGTAATTGGATACCTTGGTGAATGAACGGAGAAACTGATTGGTTGATTGGTGACTGGTCGCTTTCTTGATTGGCGAACTTCCCGTGATTGATTGGATGGTGATTTCTCGGTGACTTACTGACAGGTTGGTATTAAATGACTGACTGATGGACTGACTGACTGACTGACTGACTGATGAATGAGTAAAGCAGGAAGTCCGTACCAATGATCTTAAATTATCTGAGTCACAAGGAAGAGATTTGTCACGGAAAAATGGAGTCTCTCTCTCTCTCTCTCTCTCTCTCTCTCTCTCTCTCTCTCTCTTTTTCTCTCTTTCCCTGAGTGTGTGTGTGTGTGTGTGTGTGTGTGTGTGTGTGTGTGTGTGTGTGTGTGTTTCTCAGTTCCTTCATTTTCTAATTTACCACCTTTCAATTTCTGGAATCGTCTATCTGTGTCTGTGTTGTCTGTCTGTCTGTCTAACCATCCCCTTCCCACCCCCCCCCGTCTCTCTCTCTCTCTCTCTCTCTTTCTCTCTTACTTCCGGTCGCTCTAATTTAGCGAGTCTGGGAGACAGGACATTCCCGCGCCATCCAAGGTTCGATTATTAAACATTTCGCTGCAGTCTGAGCCAAACACATCTGCTTTTACCTCACTGCACCAACTTCCGTGTGGCTTTGGACTTCTCATATATACGTCTGTTCTCCTCCTCCTCCTCCTCCTCCTTTTCTCTTCCTCCTCTTCTCTGCCTCCCAAGCTCCGCGGCACGAGTCTAAATTTGACGTGTATTTAGTGCATCTGCCTGCTTACATTGCTGGATTTGACTTGTTTCGATGTATCCTCTCTCTCTCTCTCTCTCTCTCTCTCTCTCTCTCTCTCTCTCTCTCTCTCTCTCTCTCTCCTCTCTCTCTCTCTCTCTCTCTCTCTCTTTCGAAGTGTTTTCTCTACTCGAAGTGCTTCTTCTGTTAAAAAAATCTCACCAATCTGGCACTAGAACCGTAAAAATACCCTTAAAAAACCGTGTAACTTCAACTTAAGGCTTTTCAGAAGTGCTTTTTATCTCACCAGAGGTTAGCCGGGTTGTCAAGAGTGCTTCTCCCGTCAATAATGTAGAAATCTCATCAACCTGTCAAAAAAAACTGATCAACCTGTCAAAAAAAAATCTTTAAAAACCCGTGTAACTTCAACAACAAAAAGCCTTTTGAAAGCCGTCCTGGTGCGGCGCAGAAGTGTTTCAGAATATGGTCCGAGACTGCACAGCGGGAACTACAGCATATCACAGCCAAACACTCTTAGCCACTCCTCACCACACTAATACCCGCACGATCCACCAGCGCCACATGACACAGTTACAGCGATCCACCAATCCACCTCGCCCATCACCCTGGGTGGAGGAGGCCGAGGGGACGCCCGTAAAACTGCTAGGGAGGATAAGGATGATGAGGATGCCTGCGTGGTGGTACCCTTGGGAGTGACCGGGGTGGAAGCAGCTTAGGATAACAGATGGATAAGTGGATAGGTGGACTGCTGTGGAATGTGTGGTGGTTTATGGTTACTGGTGTTGTGGGGAGTGGATGTGGCGGATAGGGAATGGAAGTAAAGGATAATGGAAGTAGAGGATAATAAGTTCTTGAATAAAGGATGGAAGGAGAAGGAAGGAAGGCGAGCAAGTGGTGACAGTGGGCTGGGCATGGATAGGTTAACACGCTCATGGATAAGAGATGGAGGGATGGATGGATGGATGGATGGATGGATGTAGGTAGTAAGTAAGATAGTGCTGATAGTGGGTTTGGATAGTATGGAGAAAGTAAATACGTAAACAAATAAATAAGTAAAACAGAAAAAGCCCGCTGAACTGCCGTCTCCTTCCCCCCTAACCTAACCTAACCTAACCCAACCCAAGCTAAACCTAACCTAACCTAAACATATAAATAAATAAGAAAACTGAACGAAAAAAAAGTCCACACACACACACACACACACACACACACACACACACACACACACACACACACACACACACACACACATACACACACACACACGACTCTAAACTGCAAATCGGCTGACCCTCGTGGCTTTAAAGGGACGCTGGAAAACCTGCAACTCTGGGCCATGAATCAAACACAAGAGACAAAACTTGTAGGCAGCGTTTTAACAAGTGGCGGAAGTTAAGTAGTCTGCAGGGAGGTTATGAAGGCGGAAGATTATTGTTTGTGGCTTAATTACCAATACAAGCATCCACCGCCTTTGAAGTTGTTTGTTCTTGCTGTTTTGTTACTTAAAGGAGAGGAAAAACAGTGAAGGAAGTTTAAAAGTGGGGAAAAAAAAGTAGTTTTGTTTTATTTGTGGCTTGATCATCATGCACGCATCCACCGCCCTTGAAGCTGTTTGTCCTTGCTGTTTGTTACTTATGGGGAAGGAAAAACAGCGAAGGGAGTCAGTGAGTGTTATAAAGCAGGGGAGAGAATAGTAGCATTGCTTTACTACTTAAGGGGAAGGGTAACTAGTGAAGGAAGGCACCGGGTGTTACAAGGCAGTGGGGAAAAGTAGCATTGTTTTCTCATGATACAACTGACTGAAGAATACACTAAAAGGCAATGGATGGAAAAATGAATAATGAACGAAGTGTATAATAAAGCACATGCAACTTTCAGCCCATAAAATGAATAAATAAATGAGTAAATAAACGAAGTAAACAAATGTACCTATAAACGTATGGAGAGAGAGAAAAAAAAAACATAAGCAGCGTTCGAGGTATAAACAATAATGATGGATACATACAGAAAAAAATAAGTAATGAATGTACAAATTAAGAAAATAGCAAATAACAAACTAACTAGAGATGAAAAGATAACTAGCTCATAAACTAACAAACTAACTTCCTAAGATCGAGAGTTAAAAAGAAAAAAACAAATAAATAAAACAAAAACAAAGATAAATAGCTCACAAAATAACAAACGAACGAAAAAAAAGAACTAATTAAAGCCTAACTAACTACCCAACGAACTACACACATACACAAACGAAAATACAAAACACTTCGGAACACACATCTGGAGCAACACCGGCACACACACACACACACACACACACACACACACACACACACACACACTTCAAATCACTATCCAGCCAAATCGAAGGCATGTCGTGTCCTCACTTTCCCTTTCTTCCCTCCCACTCCTCACCATCTCCCCCACCATCATATCCTCACCCAAGACTCCTCACCACTCCGGAATCACAACGCGCTAGGGGATCGCCGCGCCCGTTCCCTTGACGTAACTTAGTGGCGGCATCCTGAAGGGAAAATACCGGTACACCAGGACTGTATTAAGAAATACTCTGCTTTCTCACCACGACCATTTTTCAAGGCCACAGAGATCTTAATCGGGTTCTGAAGGGTGTTTCTCCCGTTAGTTATGTAGAAATCTTGATGATCTGTCACTGGAACCATGAAAACACTTTTAAAAACCAGTGTCACTTCAACTAGAGACTTTTGAAAGTAGAGCAGGTGCGCGCAAAAGTGTTTCAAAATATGGTGCCAAGACTCGCGTAGAAAGGAATGGTATTTGTGAATGCTCTGAGGAGGCAATGGCGCGTCCTCTCAGCCTCCGGACATGTCGCCCCGTGTGTGTGTGTGTGTGTGTGTGTGTGTGTGTGTGTGTGTGTGTGTGTGTGTGTTTGTTTTCCTTTTTTATTAAGGAGGGTTTAGAAGTGTTTAGAATAACGGAGAAAATAATGAGGATAGTAATATGCATTCATTGGAGAGAGAGAGAGAGAGAGAGAGAGAGAGAGAGAGAGAGAGAGAGAGAGAGAGAGAGAGAGAGAGAGAGAGAGAGAGAGAGAGAGAGAGAGAGAGAGAGAGAGAGAGAGAGAGAGAGAGAGAGAGAGAGAGAGAGAGACTTCTGACTGACCGACTGACTCACTGTTTTGACTGACAGAATGACTGACAAATAGACAGACAAAAAAAGACAGGCTGACAGAGAGACAGACAAGGACAGACAGAAAGTGAAGGGATAAAACACACACACACATACACACACGGAAGACAGAAATAGTGAAGAACGAATAGGAGGAGAAACAAGCACAATAGGGATAAGAAGGGAGGAAAGGGAGGGAGGAGAGAGCCTTCTGCTCCCCTCCCTCCTGCAGGTAACAATATTGGCGGTTGTCCAGGCCACTTAGGAAACGAGAGGCAGGATCTGTGGCGATTGATACGAGGAAGGGAGGTAGAGAGGGAGGAACGGAAGGGCAAAGACGGGGAAGGAGAAGGGGAGGAACTGAAACAAATAAGGATGGAATAAGAGAATGAAAGATGGAAGGAGAGAGAGCCATATGAAGGGCAAGAAGGAGAGAAGGGAAGGAAGAAACGCTGAATTTAAGTAAGGATGTGTTGAAGAGAGGGAAAAATGGAGGAAAGAAGGGAGGGAAAAAGGAAAAGGAAGTGTAGGATAGAGATAGTAAGGAAAGAAGAAGACAAGAAAATAGAGAGATAGACAGGAGGGGAAGAGGAACTGAGGGATACGAAAGAGAGACAAAAAGGTATATTTACTTTGATTTTCCTACATTTTCCTTCCCCTTCAACATCCTCGCTTCCTCTTCCCTTCGCAATATTCCTATCATATATTTCTCATGTCCTCTAACCGCTGCCTAACCTAACCACCACAACCACATAATTACCCTAAAAAAATCAACACTCTTCCTAACTACTCAATTCCTCTCTTTACCTCTCCCAGTGTTCCACCACCGAGTCAGCTTGGTAATGTCATACACCAAGGAGGCTGAGACACACGGGGGGGACATCGGCATCTTCCACATCACACTGGTGGGGGACTCCGGGACCTCTGGCCGCCTGCAGCTCAACCCAGAGTGAGTAGCGAGTGACGGTGATGGAGGGGCGGGTGGGTGAGGGTAGGGCGGGAGGGGAGAGGTGGGAAGGAAGTGGAGGGAAATAAGGGAGGAGAGGAGAGTATAGGAGAGAGGAGAGGGTATGGAAAAGAGGAAAAAGCAAAGAAAAGACGGAAAGAAGGAAAGAGAGAGAGAGAGAGAGAGAGAGAGAGAGAGAGAGAGAGAGAGAGAGAGAGAGAGAGAGAGAGAGAGAGAGAGAGAGAGAGAATTACAAATCAAAAGTGAAGAAGAGTCCTAAGGGAGACACGAAAGAGAGGAGGGGAAAGGAAGGTACGAGAGGAGGAGGAGGAGGAGGAGGAGGAGGAGGAGGAGGAGGAGGAGGAGGAGGAGGAGGAGGAGGAGGAGGAGGAGGAGGAGGAGGAGGAGGAGGAGGAGGAGGAGGAGCATGCATGGTGGGAGGGGAGAACGTAGAGGTGAGTGAAGGGGTAAGAGATGGGAGGGTATGGGGAGGGTGGAAAATACGAGGAACAGGGGAGGAGGAGATGAAAGTGGTAAGGGAGGGAAAGGAAAATATGTGAAAGGAAGGGGTGATAAAAAGTGATTGGTTTGTATGGGAGAGGTGTGGGTGTGTGTGTGTGTGTGTGTGTGTGTGTGTGTGTGTGTGTGTGTGTGTGTGTGTGTGTGTGTGTGTGTGTGTGTATGGAGGGAGGTGGTGGTGGTGGTGGTCGCTGTGTATTCATGGACTGTACCTCACTTCTTACCCATAATTCACAGCAGAAACATGTGTGGCTTTGTTGGGATTCTTTCATTTACGTTCCTCTGTCTCTCTATCTCTCTCTCTCTCTCTCTCTCTCTCTCTCGCTTTGAGTGAGAGGAGATTAAGTAATGGAAGAAAAAGTAAAACACACACACACACACACACACACACACACACACACACACACACACACACACACACACACACACACACACACAACTAACCGCTTCCAGAGTCAAAGAGTATAACAAACCGAATAAATAATAAATAAACAAAAACATATAATAAATAAATAACTGGCCAATTTTGATCTATTTAGAGGTGTCGAGAGAGAGAGAGAGAGAGAGAGAGAGAGAGAGAGAGAGAGAGAGAGAGAGAGAGAGAGAGAGAGAGAGAGAGAGAGAGAGAGAGAGAGAGAGAGAGACCCTCCAACAGGTAAAGCTTAGTGTGTGTAGTTGCTATAACATTCAGATGAACACAAAGGAACGCAAAAAAAGAACAAACAGCAGCAGACATGTTGGTTTAGGCGAGGCAATGATAAACTACACTACCTAATCTGAACTGAGACTAGTTAGGATTATACAGACCAGACGTAGGGTAGTAAAGCCAGGAGGAGGAGGAGGAGGAGGAGGAGGAGGAGGAGGAGGAGGAGGAGGAAAAAAGTGTGAAGTAGCTTAAGTAGTGTGGCGTGGAGAAGACATAACGTTAAACTCTGCAAATTATGACCAAGTAATATATTTAAATAGAATCCCTTTGTTCCTCCTCCTCCTCCTCCTCCACCTCCTCCTCCTCCTCCTCCTCCTCCACCTCCTCTTCCCAGCTGCTTTAATCCCTCTTACCTCATCTCTGTCCTTCCAGATTTACCCTCTTCCCTTCCTCCCTTCCTCTTTTCTCTCCTCCAAACTCCTCGCCTTCATTTAGCATTCAGGATTTTCACACCTTCCTTCACTGTACTCTCATCCTCCTCCTCCTTCGCATCCTCCTCTTCCTCCTTCTCCTCCTGCTCCTAACCCTACTCTTATTCCTCCTCCTCATCCTTCGCTTTCTTCTTCTTATTATTATTAACAATTCTTCTTGTTCTTCTTCTTATCATTACTATTATTATTATTACTATTATTATTATTATTATTATTATTATTATTATTATTATTATTATTATTATTATTATCATCATTATTATTCTTTTCCTCTTCCTCCTCCTCCTCCTCTTCCCAACTATTTCTATGCCAGCGCAAGTTGGAGGGAGTGGTGGGTGGGGAGGAACCTTCTGCTGTGCTTTCCTGTCTTTCTTCCCTGTAGCTGCCTTGTAAGGACCAAAAAGTCTGTTGCTGTTTGACTTTCCATTGTATTCCTCTGTATCCCTCCTCATCTTCCTCTTTCTCTCCCTCCTCCTCTTCCTACTTTTCCCCCTCCTCCTCTCTCTACTTTTCCTTTTTCTCCTCTTCCTTCTTCTTTTAGTTTCCTCCTTCTCCCACATTCTTTTTCTCCTCTTTCTTCTATTTCTTCTTCTCTCCTCCTCCTCCTCCTCCTCCTTTTAGTTTTCTTCCTTCTCCCCCTTATTCTTTTCTTTTCCTCTTCTTTCTACTTTCCTCCTTCTCTCCTCCTCTTCCTACTTTTCCTCCTTCTCCTCTTAGTTTTCCTCCTCCCCTACGTCAACTTACTTTACGCTCCCTCCATATTAATCTATCATTCTGCCTGACTCTGTTTGTTCTCTCTCTCTCTCTCTCTCTCTCTCTCTCTCTCTCTCTCTCTCTCTCTCTCTCTCTCTCTCTCTCGCAAAATTCTACTCATTTTTCTTCCTTTTTTGTGTTTTCTTTTTTTCTTTTCTTCATGCGTGTATTTTGAGAACCTAAAAAATATTTCGCTTTCATTTCCATTTTCTCGGAATATATATGAATGAATGAAGGAAGCAAAGAAGAAACAAACGAGAAGGAAGGAAGGAAGGAAGGAAGGGACGGTAAGAGAGAGGCGTGGAAGGAGGAAAAAGGGAGAAGTAAGGCGGGAGAAGAAGAAAGACGAAAAGACTGAGAGACGATGGAAAGGAAAAGTAACGAAGGAAGAAAGGAAAGGAAATGGAGAAAAATGAAAGCAGAAAAGGATGGAAGGAAAAAAACAAATTACTAAAGATGAATGAATGAATGAATGAATGAATAAACAAACAAATGAGAGTGAAAGAAGGCAAAAAGGAAGAACGAAGAAACAAACAAAAAGAAGAAAAAAAGGAAGAAAGTACAAAAATAAAACAAAAGGAAAAGCAAGAAAGAAGAAGGGAGGAGAGGAAAGGAAAAAAATGAAAGGGAAGGAAAAAGAGAAGAGTGAAGAAGAGCAAGCGGAGGAGGAGGAGGAGGAGGAGGAGGAGGAGGAGGAGGAGGAGGAGGAGGAGGAGGAGGAGAGAGAGAGAGAGAGAGAGAGAGAGAGAGAGAGAGAGAGAGAGAGAGAGAGAGAGAGAGAGAGAGAGAGAGAGAGAAAGAGAGAGTTGCGTTCAAGCCACGTCTGTCTGTCTTGTAAACCAGTTGGAGAATGATTTTGCTAGATGGTGACGGGTTTAGGTGTGTGTGTGTGTGTGTGTGTGTGTGTGTGTGTGTGTGTGTGTGTGTGTGTGTGTGTGTGTGTGTGTGTGTGTGTGTGTGTGTGTGTGTGTGTATAACGATAGCTATCCCTCCCCCACTCACTCACACACACACACCACTTTACCAAGAGCCATACAGAGAACAGGGAAGGAGGGGAGCAAAAACACTGCTAACCTCCACAAAGGAAACAGGTAAAGAGAACCTCCACACCTTGCTACCTTTGATCTCCAGAACTTACGTAAAAACTGCCCCCAACATTACAATAGGAGGGAGATGATGGGGCAGGGGAGGGATACGGATAGGAAGGTGGCGTATAGGATGATAGCAGAAGATAAAGGAGAAGAGGACGAGAGAAATGTACAGGAGAGGTTAGAATTGGAGGAGGAAGGAAGTGAAGGAAGATAAGAAGAGTGAAGAAGGAAATGAGTAAGGGAATGAGAGAGAGAGAGAGAGAGAGAGAGAGAGAGAGAGAGAGAGAGAGAGAGAGAGAGAGAGAGAGAGAGAGAGAGAGAGAGAGAGAGAGAGAGAGAGAGAGAGAGAGAGAGAGAGAGAGAGAGAGAGTGGGGGGGAGGGAGGCAGATAGAAAGAAAGGAATGAGAGGAGAAAATGAGAAACGAAAGGGGACGAAAAGACAAAGAAAAAAAAGATAGAAGGAAAAGAGTAAGAAGAAAAGGAAAACGATAGAGAAAATGTAAAGAAGATAATAAGAAAATAAAAAAAAGAGAGAGAGAGAGAGAGAGAGAGAGAGAGAGAGAGAGAGAGAGAGAGAGAGAGAGAGAGAGAGAGAGAGAGAGAGAGAGAGAGAGAGAGAGAGAGAGGGCTTCGTCGTTCCCCTCCAGCCCTTGTAATTAATCGAAGAGCAGAAGGCCGCAGTGTTATGGAAATTAGTATGTAAATATTAGATACATTAGAGGGGGACATAATTAGGAAGGCCCTCAACTACGTGTCTGTCATAAATGTCACGCTTATTAACAGGATCACGTGGTGGTGGTGGTGGTGGTGGTGGTAGAGGAGGTGGTGGGGGTAGTAGTAGTTACACGAAGAATAAAGGAATGAAAGGAAGGAAGGAAGGAAGGAAGGAAGGATGCTATAGGACAAGATAGGATAGGACAGGATAAGAAAGGATATGAAAGAAAGAAAAAAGAGAAGCGGAAGGAAAAAAGAAAAAAGTAGTAGTAGTAGTAGTAGTAGTAGTAGTAGTAGTAGTAGTAGTAGTAGTAGTAGTAGTAGCAGTGGCAACAACAGCAGCATAGTAAAGATATCAGAAGTGATTTTGATAGTGGTGTTAATAGTTATTGTTGTTATCGTTACTATTGTTGTTGTTTTTGTTGCTGCTCCTGTTGTTGTCGTTGGTGCAGAGGAACAAATTACCTTCATCCATTACCCTGCCATATAGCTCTGTGGAGCGGCAGGGAAGAGGCAGGGCGGCGGCGCTGGCTTTATCAATATCTATCACTCCCCTCCGCGTGCCGACGAAGAAGGAAGGGGAGGGGGAGTGGGAGGAGGAATGAGAAGTAGGAAGAGGAGGGGAAAGAACGAAGACGAAGTAGAAGAAAGGAAAGAAAAAGGTATTGAATATATAGGCTGACTGAGAAGCGAGATGGGAGGAGGAGGAGGAGGAGGAGGAGG
This sequence comes from Scylla paramamosain, assembly GCF_035594125.1. Classification (NCBI taxonomy): domain Eukaryota; kingdom Metazoa; phylum Arthropoda; class Malacostraca; order Decapoda; family Portunidae; genus Scylla; species Scylla paramamosain. Next base: position 13,375,842 of record NC_087168.1, read on the forward strand.
AGGAGGAGGAGGAGGAGGAGGAGGAGGAGGAGGAGGAGGAGGAGGAATACAAAGGAATACAAAGGAAAGCCAAACAGCAACAGACCTTTTGGTCCTTGCAAGGCTGTTTGGTAACTACTTCTAACTAGCTACAGTGAAGAGATACAGGACAGCATAGCAGAAGGCTCCTCCCCACCCACCACTCCCTCCAGCTTGCGCTGGCATGGAAATAGTTGGGAAAAGTACCATGCAGTATGGAAAAACTGACATGGAAATTTTCATAGGAAAGGATGAAAGGAAGTTCTACTATTCACCCTACGGTGAACTCTATACGCCTATCTGAAAGTTAATACAAGTTATATTAAAAATGGTGTCTGTTGAATAAGAGTTTAATAGTGAATTTAGTAATTATTCGGACAAGAAGAGAGCTTGTTGAGGATTTGCTTTTAAATATTTGTCTATTTTATTTTTGAATGATTCAATAGTATTGCTGTTTACAATTTCGGCAGGAAGTTTATTCCATATATTTACTATACGATTAAAGAAGAAATGTTTGGCCTCGTGGGATTTAAAACGTTTGGGTATAATCTTGAATCCATTATTTCTTGTTAGGTTAGAATGATCAATGGTAAAATAATTATGTGCATCAATGTTACTATATCCTTTGAAAATTTTGAACACTTCAATTAGGTCTCCTCTTATCCTGCGCTTTGTTAAACTAAATAGGTTTAGTTCTTCCAGTCGTTCCTCATACGGCTTATTGCGCAATCTTGGAATCATCTTTGTGACTCTGCGCTGTATCTTTTCTAGTTTTTCAATGTCTTTTTTGTAGTATGGTGATCAGAACTGTACACAGTATTCTAGATGAGGGCGCACCAGTGAGTTATATAAGGCAAGTATAACCTTTTCTGATTTAAATTCAAAGGTTCTTCCAATGAACCCTACTAATTTATTTGCCGTCTTTACTGTTTCTGTGCAGTGTTGACTCGGCTTTAGGTCGTTTGACACAACGACACCAAGATCTTTTTCTTTATCAGCACTTGACAGTGGCATGTTATTCATTACATATCTCGCCTGAACATTGTTGCTTCCGATATGTAGAATTTTGCACTTTTCTATATTGAATCTCATCTGCCATTTTTCTGCCCAGCTTGTTAGTTTATTGAGGTCACACTGCAGTTCCTGCCATTGTGACACAGACGTAACTCTACTTGTTATTTTGGTGTCGTCTGCAAATTTACTTATTTTGCAGTTTATCCCTTCATCAATATCATTTATGTACATTATGAAGAGTACTGGTCCTAATACAGAGCCTTGAGGAACGCCGCTATTTACCTTATGCCACTCTGACTCTTTTCCATTTATTACAACACGCTGTTTTCTGTCAGAGAGCCAGTCTCTCAGCCATTTCAGGGTGTTTCCGGCAATGCCGTGAGCTTTTACTTTACTGATGAGTCTCTTATGGGGAACAGTGTCGAAAGCTTTCTGGAAATCAAGGTAGATAATATCAACAGCTTTTGTCTCGTCATACGAGTTAAATACTTCATAAAAGAAGTCTAGTAAGTTTGTTAAGCAGGAGCGCTTGGTTCTGAAACCGTGTTGCGAATCCTTTATGATTTTATTTTCTTCTAAATATTCAACAATTTTATCTCTGATTACTGTTTCCATCAGCTTACACACTACTGAAGTGAGACTGATCGGCCTGTAATTGGCTGGGAGAGATTTATTTCCTTTTTTAAAGATTGGCGTGACATTTGCTAGTTTCCATTCGTGGGGAACTTTACCCGCTAGCAAAGTTTTATTGAATAAAATTGTAAGCGGTTTCACGAGCTCATTTCTTGCTTCTTTAAGAAGCCTGGGTGATATCTTGTCTGGCCCGGGTGTTTTGTTTACGTTCATGCTCTTTGTGACTGAGAGGATTTCACTTTCTGTGATGGTGAAGTCTGGCAGCGTGGTGCCTCGTGACTGAGGCGTGGGGGTCGGCAGACTGCCCTGAACATCCTCAGTCGTGAAGACGGTTGAGAAGTACTCGTTCAGGGTATTCGCCATGTCTGTTTCGCTTGTTATTTGTTTACCATTTTCTGTTATTAATGGACCAATCGTTGATGTTACGACCCTTTTTGCTTTTACATAACTGTAAGAATTCTTTTGGGTTCGTTTTACATGAGTTCGCGATCTGAGCTTCGACAGATTTTTTGCTGCATTTGATCAGCTTTTTTAGTTTTTCTACGTAATCTGTCATGCTCTAGTTTATCATCATTATTTTGTGTTAGTATGTATTTGTGGTACGCATTTTTCTTAGCCAGAAGGCAGCATCTAATTTCATTGTTCCACCATTTCGGTTTGGTGTTTTTTACCTTCCGTCTGTTTCGTTGCGGTACACACAAAAACGTAGTTTCATTTAACTTTTTAGCAAAGACTTCCCATGCGTTGTTTATGTCTGGTGTTTCCAGCAGAGGAGGAGGAGGAGGAGGAGGAGGAGGAGGAGGAGGAAGAGGAGGAGATGGAGAAGGAGGAGGAGGACACTTGAAACCTAATTTAACCGAACTTATTTTATCCTATCCTAACCTGATATAGCATAACCTATCTGAAACATATCAAGAGGGAAGAGGAGGAGGAGGAGGAGGAGGAGGAGGAGGAGGAGGAGGAGGAGGAGGAGGAGGAGGAGGAGGAGGAGGAGGAGGAGGAGGAGGAGGAGGAGGAGGAGGATGGATGGATAACAAATAATAGGAAGATGAAGAGAGAGACACAACTACCCACAGTATCTAAAGAGATGAGGTAAAAGACACGAAGATAAGGGATAAGAAAGAAGGGAAGAGAGACAGATAGGAGAATGAAGATGGAAACACACAGCCCGACAGACATTCACACACAAACACACATACACTCAAGCACACAAATACACACAAACACTTCCCGGCAGTAACTAAGTGATGGGAGCGAAAGGAGACGAAGATTAGGGAGGTGAAGGGCAATGGATGGGCCGCCCGTCCCTCCAGCTTGGGGACGCCAGGAAGGGACTCGCGGCCTGTGACAAATGGAGCACCCACACGGGGAAGGCGCAATACGAAGGTGGGAGCGATTCAACTTGTATCTAGCTCAGGTATTAAACTAGAGACTCACGATGCGCTGGGCTGGTTAGTGCGTGAGAGGACGAATTGGTATGGTTAGGTTTACAAGGATGAACAGAGGAGAATTTTTAAAGGGGCAGGATGAGAGAAGGAACTGATATGGACGTGTTAAAAGGATCAGGGTAAAGGATGTGAATGTGAATAAATGGACAAGAGGGGGATAGAACAAGTGGAGGGACTGCATGTTTAAAGGGATGAGCAGTGTGTTGGCAGCGTAACAGATGTGGATGAATGGAAATGACGAGGACAGAAGAGGAGGGACTGTATGTTTAAAGGGATGAGCAGAGTGTTGGCAGAGTAATAGTTGTGGATAAGGACGGGAGATGAGGAATATCGAAGAGGTGTACTGCATGCATGTTTAAAGGGATGAGCAACGTGTTGGTAGAATAATGGATGTAAATATGGACTGAAATAGATACGGAAATCGAAGAGGGAACTGTATAAGAGACAGACTGAGGGATGGCGGTCTGAGTAATTGTTAAGGTGCCCAGTGTACGAGTATAAGGATGAAACAAAGGCAAGTGTAAGATTCCAACTACCATATAGAGAAAACATTACTGGAGAATACTTGTTTGAAAATAAATATACTGAAGAAACAAAAGGACAATACATAAATTTTGGGTAAAAAGAGAAAAGAAAAGAAAAAAAAAAAGAGGAGAACAGAAGAGCCAGACTGTGAGAAGGGACAGGTGAGGGAGTGACGGTGGAAAGGCTACATTCCCGACCAACTGGACAGGATTGGAGAAAATGTAGAAGACAGAACCGTGTGGAGAAAAGGATTAACTATTTCGTATGAACATAAGAAAACAACTGAGAGAGAGAGAGAGAGAGAGAGAGAGAGAGAGAGAGAGAGAGAGAGAGAGAGAGAGAGAGAGAGAGAGAGAGAGAGAGAGAGAGAGAGAGAGAGAGAGAGAGAGAGAATCCAACAGTACCGATGAGATAAAAAAAAAAAAAAAATAAATAAATAAAACAGTGGGGAGATGATAACAATATTGCAATGATGCACAAATACTGCCGGACCATAAACGCTACACAAAAGATCAATAAAATTTAGTGGGTGTCATAAAAATAGAGATAAGATATAATTCACAATTCAGGCGTTCAAAATGGATAAATAATGCACGCTAAAACTGTAGATAAAAATAGATTAGGGATTTTATGTGGTTTTATGAGAGAGAGAGAGAGAGAGAGAGAGAGAGAGAGAGAGAGAGAGAGAGAGAGAGAGAGAGAGAGAGAGAGAGAGAGAGAGAGAGAGAACTTCAACCTCTCTACAAAATATTCAAATTCGTTCTTCATTTTGTATTTTTATTACCCTCCCTCTCCCTCCTCTCTCTCTCTCTCTCTCTCTGTTCCTCCTTTCTTCTATTTCTCTCCCTCTTCCGTAATTCCTCCCTTTCCCTTTTCTGTGAACCTTCTCGTCCTCCCCCTTCTATTCCTCCTCCTCATCTTCTTCCTCCACTCTTTATCTTTCCTTTCTCTCCTTGAACTTTTTTTTTTTGCTTTTTCCTAATTTTCTCACATCTTTCCGTTGCAAGTGACTCCTCTCCTTCTCCTTCTCCTCCTCCTTTTCGTCTTCCTCCCTTTCTTCTCCACCATCTACCTAATTTCGTTCATTTCCATCTTTTCCTGCCCACTTCCCTTTGTAAAGACTTCTCTCTCTCTCTCTCCTCCTCCTCCTCCTTCTCTTCCGTTGTTTTCTCTCCACCTTCTACCTAATTTCGTTCCTCTCCATCTTTTTTTTTTGTCTTTTTCCCTTTGTAAATCTCTCTCTCTCTCTCTCTCTCTCTCTCTCTCTCTCTCTCTCTCTCTCTCTCTCTCCTTGTCATTCGTTTCCTCATCCTCGTCTTCCTCCTGCGCCTCTTCCTTCCGCCCTTTGCTGAAACTTGGAAAAGAGCGTAGCAAGCAAATTAATTCCTCGTGTTCAGAGCTCGCGCAGACATGACAACCCGCAACTCTTAAAAATGAGAGGGAATATTGAGCTCGTGGAAGTGGTGAAGGCGGTGGAGGTGATATTAGTGAAGGCGGTGGTGGTTTAATACGTAATAAATTCCAGTAACTTAATTAACTGTAAAAATTATGTTAAGTAGTGGACTGGGATTATAATGTGTGTGTGTGTGTGTGTGTGTGTGTGTGTGTGTGTGTGTGTGTGTGTGTGTGTGTGTGTGTGTGTGTGTGTGTGTGTGTGTGTGTGTGTGTGTGTGTGTGTGTGTGTGTGTGTGTGTGTGTGTGTGTGTGTGTGTTTCATCTTTTTTTTTTCCCTTTTTTTTTCACGCGAGCCTCAAATGAAGTAAAGAAAAGTGAACATCGGTGCAAAAAAAAAAAAAAAAAAATGAAAGTGAGGATGTTTTGTGAATAGTTAATTAATATGCTAGGCATTTCTTGGTGTGTGTGTGTGTGTGTGTGTGTGTGTGTGTGTGTGTTTTACCTCTCTCTCTCTCTCTCTCTCTCTCTCTCTCTCTCTCTCTCTCTCTCTCTCTCTCTCTCTCTCTCTCTCTCTCTCTCTCTTAGGACTAATTCTGGCAAGATTATTTCATTAGCTTCTTACTGATGCAATATTTCTTCCTACTTTTCCTCTTCTCAATTTGCTTTCTTTCCATTTTTCCTTCTCTTCCCTTCTAGTCATTGCACAGTTGAATCTTTCATTTCTTTCTTCCTCTCTTTATCTTGGTTTTAATATTTCTTCCTTCTTTTCGTCTTATTCTCATTATATTCTCTTTCTTTTTACTTCTCTTTACTCCTTTTTTTCTCTTCCTTTGTAATTATGGCGGAGTTAAATTCTTGTTTTCTATATCTTCCTTCTACCTTTCTTCATCTTTGTTTCTTTTGTTATTTCTTACTCATTCTTACTCTTTATATTTTACTTTTTTTTTTTTTCGTTTCCCTAAATTTGGTTCCGCTTTATTTATTTATTTATTTATTTTATTTTACTGCATTTGCTTTCATTCCCTTTTGAAGTTCGTTCTCTTTGACTCTCCACTCCTTTCTTGTCTACTGTTCTCTCCCTTCCTCTTTCTCTCATCCCTTCCTTTCTTTCTTCCTCTCCCTCTCAAATTTACTATATTCACGTTTCATTTGTTCGTCCCTCCTTCTTTACTCACCCTTCTCTCCATGTTTCTTTTTTTCGTATTTTTTGTTCTTATTATTTTTTTTCTTTACCTTTCTATGCTGTCTTCTCTTTCTTATTCTTCCCTCCTTCTTATTCACTCTTTTATTCCTCCTGCTCTATCTTCTTTTACTTCCTAATTCTTTCTTCATCTCTCTCCTTCCTTCACTCTTCTCCATTTGATGCTATTCTGTTCTATGTTCGTCATATCTTCCTCCTCCTCCTCCTCCTCCTCCAACTCTTTTTTTCTTCCCTCTCTTTTCTCCTCTTGTTTTTTTCATCTCTAGTTCTTCCTTTGTTTTATTCCCCTCTTTTTTCATTCATTTTTTATATACACATTCTTGCTATCTTTGGTTATTGTCCTGCTCCTCCTTCTATCACTTTCTCCTTTCTTTTCTTCCTTTCTCTTTCTGTCCCGGCCTTTTTTATTCTGCTTCTGCCTCTTCCTTCATTTAATCAGTTCCTTCCATTCTAAATTCACCAACCATTCCGTAGTAGTACCAGTAGTAGTAGTAGTTAGTAGTAGTAGTAGTAGTAGTAGTAGTAGTAGTAGTAGTAGTAGTAGTAGTAATTTTTCCTTTCCTTCACCCGATTCTTTTTTCTGGTTTAACTGTTTTATCTTCGACAAATTCTTTACTGGGCAATTCCATCTTATCAGTCCTGAGTTTCGTATAAGATGAACCACAATACCGCATACAGGAGAAAAGCAAAGCAAGCAGTCGAGACACACAGCAGTGGGAAGCCGTTGCAGACTTACCACACGAATATTATTAAACTGGATGGTGCAAAAATAACAGGACTCATATTAAACTTCTTCTCCTCTTCTTCCTCCTCCTCTTCCTCTGTTTTCTCCCCACCATCTACCTAATTTCGTCTCTTACCATCCTTCCCTGTCTTCCTCCCTTCGTAAATACATATCTCCTCTTCCTCCTCCTCTTCTTTCTTCTTCTCCCTTTTCCTCTGCTTCCTCTAGGTAGACATGTTTCATACAAGGACTGCCTCGTGTAGGGCTGATGGCTTCTTGCAGCTTCCCTTATTTTCTTATGTTCCTCTCCCAATTTTACCTAGTGACACATCCTCTTCCACGTGGCTTGTTCTAGAGAGGTGTTCTTTGAGCCGGGGGCAGGTGTACACGTTCATGGTGGGCACGCAGGACCTGGGGCCGCTGCGCTACGCCACCCTGGAATGGAACTACGTCACCGCCTACTACAGCCCACTCAGCTGGCGCCTCCTCTCCCACCCCGTCGTGTTCGTCAACCGTGTGCATATTGACTCCGTGGAGATGCAGGAGAGGTGAGGTCTGCTGTGCTGTTGTGTGTGTGTGTGTGTGTGTGTGTGGTGTGTGTGTGTGGTGTGTGTGTGTGTGTGTGTGTGTGTGTGTGTGTGTGTGTGTGTGTGTGTGGTGTGTGTGTGTGTGTGTGTGTGTGTGTGTGGGCGGTCCGGGATGGTTTGAGGTTAAGGTGAGCTTGAGTTGAGTTCATTCTAATTTAGTTTATTTAAATTTCCCTTTAGTTGTGTTCAATTCAATTTCCTTCATTTGAGTTCATTCACTTATCTTCATTTCATTTAATTTCCATTCACCTGGGTCGAGTTCAGCTCAGTTTGTGCTGATTTCACTCAGTCCACTTCCCTTCAGTTGAGTTCACTTTAGTTCACTTCATTTCTGTTGAGTTGAATTGATTTCAGTTCAGTTCACTTCACTTCCCTTCAGTTAACTACACTTTCCTTGAGCTGAGTTCACTTCACTTAATTTCACTTGAATTCACTTTAATTCATTAACTTCACTTCCCTTCTGGTGAGTTTATTTCACTTCTGCTGATTTCGCTGAGCTCATTTCTCTTAATTTGAACGGAGTTCACTTCAGTTCGGCTTATTTCACTGCAGGTTTAATCAGTTTCACTCAGTTAACTTCCCTTCAGTTGACTTCACTTTAAATCAGTTTACTTCAACTTCAGCTGAATTATGTTCATTTCAGGTTAGGTCAGATAAATTTAACAGACTGAACATAAATGAACATAACACTACAAACTTCACTTCAGTACACTCCATTTAAATTGAGTATGTTTCCTGCTCACGTTAGGTCAGTCCAATTCTGTTAATTTCAGAGCATTTAATTTCACTTCCCGTAAGATTACATAAGAACATAAGAACATAAGAAATAAGGGAAGCTGCAAGAAGCCACCAGGCTTACACGTGGCAGTCCCTGTACGAAACATACCCACCTATTTCCACCTATCATCCCCATCCATAAACCTGTCTAATCTTCTCTTAAAGCTCTCTAATGTCCTAGCACTAACAACATGATTATTGAGTCCGTTCCACTCATCTACCACTCTATTTGAGAACCAATTTCTACCTATCTCTTTCCTAAACCTAAATTTTTCAAGCTTGAACCCGTTATTTCTTGTTCTATCATGGTTGTTGATCCTAAGAATTTTGTTTGTTATAACCCTTATACCACTTAAAAACTTCTATCAGCTCCCCTCTTAACATACGTCTTTCTAAAGAATGTAAATTTAACAGCTTCAATCTCTCTTCGTAAGGAATACTCATCATCCCCTGTATCCTTTGTCATTCTCCTCTGTACTGATTCTGATAGACCTATATCTTTCCTGTAATGTGGGGACCAGAACTGCACAGCGTAGTCTAGATTGTTTCGTTCACTTCACTTCACCTCAGTTCAATTCATTCTACTTCAAAACATATCAATAGTTAAGCTGATTTTAATTCGTAGAGTCACTGACATACATGTTTAGTTTCAGTACATTTCATCAGCGTTATTCATTAGACGTACGTATGTGTCTTTTATCTTTCTGTTATCCGGGTATCATTTCGTATCCCAATGCATTGTTCAGATCGTTTTGTTTGGACCATAACTGCTGATATTCTAATTACACACTGAGCTTTGTATTTTGAAAGATCAACATTTGGTCAGCTGAATGCTAGTAATGCTGTGGTCAATAATCCATCCACCCATCCATCTATCTATCGTGGGATAACCTTTTGTAACACTCTCATTTGTGCTGCAGCCCTATTGATGTTGTTTGTTCTTTATGCTGCCCTGCTATACCTACCGTCTTATCTGTGGATGTAGGAGTGCATTTAAATTACGTATTTTTCCTGAACGGTCACCAGATATTTCATCCCTTAAAGACCAGAATATTTGTTACCTGTTCTTTTCTGTTTTAACACCATCTTCTTTCAAAAATATAATGGGAAAAAAAATATGTAAAGTTGTAGAATGTGTGTTTCCTGTTCCTTATTTCAGACAATTTCTTACATAAAAGAGAGAGGAGAGAGAGAGATGGAGGAGAGGAGAGAGAGAGAGAGAGAGAGAGAGAGAGTAGAGAGTGAGAGAGAGGAGAGTGAGAGAGAGAGAGGGAGAGAGTAAAAAAATAAATAATTAAATAATTAAACGCGAAGGACCTGCAGGATATGTAACTCTTTTTCTGCGGATATCCTGGTGAAACGTCTAAAACAAAGCCAAACAAAAGGGAGAGTGTGCAGGAGTGAATGATGGGATTGTGTAGGAGTGCAGGACGGGAGTGTGTAGGAGTGCAGCGTAGGAGTGATGTGCCGGCTGATGTGGAAGCAGTGTGAAGGAGGGTAGGCATGTCAGTGAGGCAAGGAAGTTATGTATCTCTGTTGACTCGTTCGTCTAGGGTGAAATCAACTGGAGCTGGACTGGGGGTGAGTGAGGTGATGTGTTCCGGAAGGCAGGGGCTGGCTGTGTCTTGATACGCTACGAGTCTTTGCTTGAGCATTGAGAAGGGAAGGGGCGAGAACCTAACAAAAGAACGTAAGGGTAATTGTAAGCTAAAATAAGAACATAAGGGAAGTTGCAAGAAGCGAAAACAAAAACATAAGGGGTTGTCCTGAGGAGTTACTATAAGAATATAAGGAAAATTGTAAGGCAACATAAGAACATAAGGGAAATTGTAGGGTAACATAAGAACATAAGGGAAATTGTAAGGTAACATAAGTGAAGCTACAACAATCCAGTAGGGCGTACACGTCTGCATAAAACACAGCTACCCATATCCATCTGTCATCCCTATCCATAAATTTATCGTCTGTTAAAGCTTCCTATTGACTCCAACAACTGACAACCTCATTATCAAGTCCATCCATTCAAGAACCATTTTTTTTTTTTCCCGGTCTAAATGCATGGAACAATGAACCTGCTAATTCTAACTCCATTAAGGATCTTGTCTCCATCATCTTCGTTACAATTCTTATGCCACCTAAATGCCTCTATCAGATCAACCCTCACTCTGTAACGAAAGAAAATGTAACCACTTTATTTTCTCTCCCCGCATCGTTATGTTAAACAGGAGAGGGTGAAGTGCAGCTTTATGAAGTAGATTAAAAACTTGAAATAAAAAAAAAAAATATTAAGTGAAAGTCAGACAAACATACATAATGCACTGACTGAACTAATCCTTACTTGAACAACTGATGAAATAAGATGAAGTAATATTAAATGGTACAAAAATATCTGAACTATAAATTAATGACATGAAAACTACGAGAGAGAGAGAGAGAGAGGAGAGAGAGGAGGAGAGAGAGAGAGAGAGAGAGAGAGAGAGAGAGGAGAGAGAGAGAGAGAGAGGAGAGAGAGAGAGAGGAGAGAGAGAGGAGAGAGAGAGGCTAATTACTCACGACTAACAGAAGGTGGAGACAGGAAAGAATTGACGCGAGGTTGAGTCATTTTAAGAGACCGTAAAGTTCGATTAATGATCCACGTGATTGAGAGAGAGAGAGAGAGAGAGGAGAGAGAGAGAGAGAGAGAGAGAGAGAGAGAGAGAGAGAGAGAGAGAGAGAGAGAGAGAGAGAGAGAAATGGCTTACTCCATTCCTTTACTTATAAAAATTAATGTTCCAAAAAACGGTGGTCATAAAATGTAACTCTCTCTCTCTCTCTCTCTCTCTCTCTCTCTCTCTCTCTCTCTCTCTCTCTCTCCCTCTCTCTATCTATCTATCTATTTATCTCTCTTTCTATTTACCTTAGTCCAGTCAGTCAGCCAGTCAGCCCAGCCAGTCCTCCAGAAGGCTGTTGGGGCTCGAACTGTGTTTTCAGTGGTTTGTGTGTGCAG
>NC_087168.1:13392149-13397149 GCF_035594125.1 Scylla paramamosain
AGCGTGCGGCGGCTGGAGTGGCGGGCGGGCTGTCCTGAACCCTCCCTCTCCACCGCCTCGCTGCTCGGCTCCCTCATCAACTTCGACGTGGAGGACACACTGAGCAACAACCTGTACGCCGTGAACACCGGACTCACTAGCTTAGGCAACGGTCAGCTCCTCAGTAATCTCGCCACCTCCGCTGACCAGGTGGCGAGGGAGGTGATGGAAGGGGCGAGGAGGAGAATGAGTGTGCGTGGGTGGAGGAGGAGAGGTGTGGGGCTGAGGACAGACTGGAGGCCCAACGTGAAGTTATGGTGGAGCAGACTGAGGGGACGAGAGAGAAAGAAAGTGAGGGGAGCGATGGAGAGGAATGAGTGAATAAGGGAATGAGGGGAATAAAGTAGGGAAGAAGGGATGGAGGGAGTGGGGGTGAAAGGAGCAAATGTGGGAAAGGACGAAGGGAAAAAAGGAAGAGGAAGGAAAGAGAGGAGAAGAAGTAAGAATAAGTGAAATAAGAATAAGAGAAAGGAGGAATGGGATAGGAACAAGTAAAGGAACGAAGGTGAAAAAAAGTAGAGAATAAAAAAATAGGAAAGAAAACGTGGGTAAAGAAAAGTAACGGATGAAGGAAACATATAAGTAAGGAAAAGGAGTGAGGAGAACCAAGAAGGGAAAGAAAAAAGAAGAGAAAAGGACAAGAGGGGGAAGGGACGAGGAGTGACGGTGAATATAATGATGGAAGGGACCGAGGCTATTTGCTTATGTATTTATCAAGTTTACTGCAGAGGGAGGCGGACGCGGCACTAAATGCATAACGCAATAATATACGTAGCGAGGGAGACTGGAGGTAACGAGCGGACAGGCCGGGATGAGTGTTTAATGCCAGCGCGTCCCGCCAGATGGCAAAGTAAAAGGAAAACGAATACCAATACACACAAAAGTACACAAAGGAAGAACGAGCCGTAGCAGACTTGTTGACCCTTACGAGCTTGTTTCTCATGCATTACTTAATTTGAGGAACATTTGAACATAGCCACTAACAAAGTACTACAAATAATAAGTGTATAATAATGAGAAGAAACTGTAGCTAGTCTTTTCGAAACCAATTTTTTTCAGGCACAACTTGAATCAAGTGAAAAAAAAAGTGATGAGCAAGTACATATTATCATCAACAGTAAGAATCATCAACAGTAAGATGATTTTTGGAAACCATATTTACACTGTTAAGGATAGTGAAGGCAGAGAAGGAAGAGAGGATGGCAAAAGAATGGAAAAGGAAACAACGAAGGAAAAAAAAGGGGAAAGGAAGAGAAAGAATGAGTGAAATCTTGGCACGTGGAAGTAGCGATAAAGACCAAATGAGAATAATAATACTGAAAGAGACACGTAACATCTCTCCCTCCCCTGTTTGGCTCCCGGCGTCCAATGCGCGAGGAATTCATAATTAAGCTTCGTTCTTAATATCCACCTGGGTTAGGGAACAGTCTGATACCCTTAGCACCACGTCCACTCAGCATAAGACAGCGTGGATTACTGCAGAGAAAAGACACGGCATTCAGCTTAATAAATCACTTATGAGGTAGCATTTTTTTTTTATTTCCTATCCAGCTTACGAAATCAAGTGCAGTGTAAACCATCCAGTGCTATGCATTTTTGTTACCATTCAGAATAGTAATAAATATTGTTAGCATGGCCACAGAAAAGAAAGACTACGTTAATTTTGTCATTGCAAGGCAACTCAACTATTCAGGAGACTGAAGTGCAAATACGTGTTTAAAAGTTATAGGTGATGATGGAAAGAAAACTGTCTAGCGGCGAAAGAGTTAATTTCAGCACAAGACTATGAATCATCCCAGTCTTCAACTTTGTATGGGCACACCACCATGAACTGCAGCTGAGCCCATATGTAGGTAAGGCAAGTCAGGCTGTTGGATGACTTGGCGGCAAGACTGCCATTGTGATGTACCACGCAAGCAAGGCATCCCAAACTTTCCAGGAACTCAATGTTGCCTTCACACGCACCGACGAACCAAACTGCTTCACTCAGCAAGCTTCGTGGTGCTGCAGTCTGGTTTTGTGTAGGGCATGTTAAGAGTCAACGGCCTTATCTTTTTGCATACCGCCTCGCCAGGATCCCCGGCAGCTGTGCCAGTAAATGTATGTCTGACAGTGGACTCTGGCCGTGTGGGGGCGCCGTCCACTACCAAAGCCAACCCGCTGTAGATTACCGGCTGGGAAGGCTGCCTGGTGTCGCACGCTGCCTGCCATGCGAATAAGCCGTTATTCATCTGCATAGCGTCTCCAAAGCCCCGGCAAGCGACATTTCCCGGCCAGGGAAGGAAAAGCACCCGGGCTGACAGGACCCCGCTGCACTCAGTAATGCCCTTTGCCCCGCCAGGCATCTCATTTCCCTTGAGTCAAGAGTTAAGGCGACCAAAACATGCAAGACTGATTATTCCTCCGGGGAGTCTCCGCCCCGGGGAATGTAATACCTCAGGCAAGCGAGAAGCAGGATTTGATTTTCTAACTTTATTTAATAATCAATATATCTATTTTTTGGCGTCCTTGTCCGCCTCTTTCACACGTGAAATCAAGGTAAATATTTGGCCTGGTTGTCCAATATTTTTGAAAGTAAAAGCTAGTTACGTTCCACTTGTAGTTATGAACTGTAGTCTGCCATCACTGCCCTCACGTGTGTCCTGGTCAAACCAACGGCCCACTGCTGCATGACAGACGACGACGACAACAACTACAGCAAAAAACGAGAACAACGGCAAAAGAGGGCAGAGACTTGATGATAATCTCCAGTTCATGCAAACCAAGGAGTAAAGACCTAATTGGCAGGGATCGTCAGGCCTCACCCATGGAAAAACAAAAAAATAATAATAATAACTGGCAGCATCCAGGTCAATGGCGGCGTCATTAGTGGGAAACGCTTGGCCTCGACGCGCCTCGTACATCACAGGCGTGACGAGGCGGGAGCAGCAATCAGCCATCAGCCACAGAACCCAAGGGAAGAACCAAGCGCTGGGGTCCTTAAGTTTCCAATAATCCATCACGGCAGCAGTCCTCGCCGGCACCGCGGGGCTCAGGAGGCAAACTCAATCAGGGCATCAGTCAGTGATCAGCGTGAGGCGCAGGCGTTGTGTCCAATCTCACGCCGGCGCCAATCTTAACATCCACTCAGCTCGACTTCCCGCCTCTGGATTTGGATTGGCCGTGTCTCTGCAACTCTACAAAGCGATCACGTACACGCGCCACGACCAGACAAACGGCCGCCCTGACACCGCATCAGTCGTCGCCGCCCTCCCTTACCTCTAATAACATCAAAGCTCAACAAGGATCAGCAAGGATTAGCAAAGATCAATAAGGGTCAATAAGGGTCAGCATAACAGAAAAAAGAAAAGGTTAGGAAAGCTCAATAAAGGCCAGCAAAGATCGGTAAAAGTCAATAGTAGCAGTCAAAGATCAACAAAGGTAAACAAAGGTCACAGTATAAAGGTCAACAAAGGGTAAACGAAGGTCAGCACAAAGGTCAACAAAGGTAAACAAATGTCAGTACAAAGGTCAACAAAGGTAAACAAAGGTCAGTACAAAGGTCAACAAAGGTAAACAAAGGTCAGTACAAAGGTCAACAAAGGTAAACAAATGTCATTACAAAGGTCAACAAAGGTAAACAAAGGTCAGTATAAAGATCAACAAAGATCAGTAGAGCAAACAAAAAGTTCAATAAAGGTCAAGGATTGTTAGCAAAGGTAAAAAGATCAGTAATAATAATAAAAAAAAGATCAGTAGAGGTAAATATATTTCATCATTAGAAAACGTGTTAGCAAAGGTATGGAGAAAAAAAAAGGTAAGGAAAAGCGACTAAAACCCATAAAATCCAGCAAAATTCAAATAAGATCAATAGACATAAAAACAAAAAAAATCAAGAGAGCACAGTAGATCAAAAGAACACAGTAAAAATCAACATAGGTAATCAAGAGAGCTCGAAAAGAGAAGAGAGCAGGAGGGAAAAAAGAAAAAAAGGGTAAGGAACAGCAAGAAGAGAAGAAATGAAGTAAGAATAGAGGGTGGGAAGGAAAAAGTAAAAAGGGAGAGAGGGGAGAAAAGGAAACAAGAATGGAGCAATAAAAGGACAACAGATATTTACGTTTCTCAAAATAAAAAGGTAAACAAAATAAATAAGTAAATAAAAGATAAATAAATCGTTGTATCTACTGAGTAAAACACACACGTAAACAACTGAACCAGAAAAAAAATAAATAAATAAATAGACTCGCGTAAGCATAGGTCACGGAAATTCTCGTACACAATAAGTCTTCACAGAAAACGGGGAAGTAAAGGGTAACTCAAGAATACAATACATATTTCTTCCACAGCAACAAATCCATTCTCTCCCGCCTCCTCCTCCTCCTCCTCCTCCTCCTCCTCCTCCTCCTCCTCCTCCTCCTCCTCTTCTTCCTCCATAATATTTTCTCCATCTCTCACCTATATCCCTTCTTTTCTTCCTTCCCTCTTTTTTTTCTTTTCATTTCATCTTTCCTTCCCCATGTCCTTCTCTTCTCTCCATCACCCTTCTCTCCTTTCCTCTTTCTTTCATCTACTTTCTCCATCCCTCTTTCCTCCATCTCTCCCTCCTTCCCTTCCTTCCTTCCATTTTCTTCTTCCTTTGCCTCCCTTCATCTTCTTCCATCTCTTCCATCTCTTTCTTCCTTTCTTCCTCCCCTTCCTTCATTTCCGTCTCTTTTCATTCCTCCATTCCTGTTTTCTTCCCTCCCCTCACCTCCCTTTTTACTTTTCCTTCCTCCTTCTATTCCTCCTTTTTTGTTCTCACTATTTCCCTCCCTTCCCTGCCCTGCTTCCTTCCTTCCCTCCTATTCCTCCTCATTTCTTCCCTTGTTCCCGTTTCTTCCCATTTTTACCTTCCCTTCTCCTATTCCTCCTCTCCTCACTTCTTCCCCTCCTTCTATTCCTCCTCTCCTTCTCCTTCTTCTTCTCTCCCTTCTTTTAATTCT
>NC_087168.1:13402149-13427149 GCF_035594125.1 Scylla paramamosain
CAGTCCCAGCAGCGCCGCACCAGGCCAGCAGGCGGGGCAAAGCTTAGCACGACCCAAGACTTACAGCGGCGGGTATACCTTTCCCTCCAAGAATTAAACATTAATAGCACAATAAAGAGAAGGTAGGGATCAGTACATTGGTGTCTCTCTCTCTCTCTCTCTCTCTCTCTCTCTCTCTCTCTCTCTCTCTCTCTCTCTCTCTCTCTCTCTCTCTCTCTCTCGCATTCTACAGTAAGTAAATCAACATTTCTTTAGCACTTTCTACCATCGATACGTAAAGCTAATGACATGATGATGGTGATGATAAGGAAGAAAAAGTCAACGATATAAAACAAAATAAATTTCATTGTTACCCGACAAGTTGCATTTCTGCATTCTTTACAAAGAGAAAAGGAAAAGAAATAGAGCAAAACAGAGAGAAGGAAGGAAATTGAAGGAAGGAGAAATAAATAAGAAGTCTATAGTCTTAAAACATTTTCTGTGGTCTGCATTTGCAAATATTCCTCTCTCTCTCTCTCTCTCTCTCTCTCTCTCTCTCTCTCTCTCTCTCTCTCTCTCTCTCTCTCTCTGTAAGCCGTACAAGATTAAAAAGACATTACCTTCACATAAACATTGCCAACCATTTCCCCTGCACGTCTGCTATAAAGTTTGAGAGAGAGAGAGAGAGAGAGAGAGAGAGAGAGAGAGAGAGAGAGAGAGAGAGAGAGAGAGAGAGAGAGAGAGAGAGAGAGAGAGAGAGAGAGAGAGAGAGAGAGAGAGAGAGAGAAACTAAATCAAGAAATATCAAGAAATAGAAGAACTAGCAAATAACGGGAATAACAAATAATACTAAAAATAACAAGATATGATCATAAATATAAAAGAAAAATGTATGAAAAACTACAAAAAAAAAAGAAAAGAAAAATCAAAACCTGCTTAAAATGAAACAAAACAAACCACAGGAAACATAAATTCCAGAAGCCATAAATTCAAAAAGGAAACAACAACAACAACAATAACAACAACAAAAAAACAAACAAACAAACAAACAAACAAACAAACAAACAAGAACAACAACAACTGGCCTTCAATGAAATACCAAATGCGCATAAAAGATAAACAGAATAAGGAGGAGGAGGAGGAGGAGGAGGAGGAGGAGGAGGAGGAGGAGGAGGAGGAGGAGGAGGAGGAGGAGGAGGAGGAGGAGGAGGAAGAGGAAGAGGAAGAGGAAGAGGAAGAGGAGGAGGAGGAGGAGGAGGAGAAGAGCAACAACA
The DNA here is from genome assembly GCF_035594125.1 of Scylla paramamosain. Taxonomy (NCBI): domain Eukaryota; kingdom Metazoa; phylum Arthropoda; class Malacostraca; order Decapoda; family Portunidae; genus Scylla; species Scylla paramamosain. Next base: position 13,403,403 of record NC_087168.1, read on the forward strand.
GCATCAACAAATAAAGGAAAGAAAGAATTAATAGAAAATAAATAAATAACAAAAGAATGATAGGAAAACAAGAATATAGTTGAAGATTGAGAATTCATTTAATTTACAATGGTTATTCTAGATATGCTACATGTAATAAGTTAAGGAATAATTAAATAACAATCAAGTATACCTTCCTGCCCTCTATGAAACAAAGACCCTTGAATTCGGTGGAGTCATGAAGCATCTACACGCAAGACAAGACTGGCATGGTGTTCTTACAGGAATCATGTTTAAAATAGATGAAAATATGAAAATAATAAAAATCGACAAAGCGAAACGAAAAAAATAATAAGAATAAAGGTAAGAAAAAGAACGAAAAAAAAGAGTACAAGAATAAGATAAAAAAAACAAGAAAAACAAAAAAAAGTAAGGATGAAAGTAAGAAACACAACTACAACGAATAAAAAAAAATGAGAACGAGAATAAGAAAAAACAAGAAAAATAAAAGAAACAAAAGAACAATTTAGACGAAAAAAAAAAAAAATCGAATTATCAAACTACACACACACACACACACACACACACACACACACACACACACATACACACACACACACACACACACACACACACGGAAGATCCACTCGCCAGCCACCTTAGGGAGAAATGACGAGAGAGAGAGAGAGAGAGAGAGAGAGAGAGAGAGAGAGAGAGAGAGAGAGAGAGAGAGAGAGAGAGAGAGAGAGAGAGAGAGAGAGAGAGAGAGAGAGAAAGGAAATGGAGGGAGAGTAAGCGATGAGTGAGACGAAACGAGATGAAAAATAGAAAAAAAGAAAAGAAAAGAACGTGAATATTGAGAAAAGAATGGATGGTAAAGAATGAAAGGGAAAACTAAAAAAAAAGGGAAAAAACAGGAAAAGGAAAAAGATGACTAAGACGAAACAGGGCGTAGAAATAAAAGGGAAAAAAGAAAAGAGCGTTAAGGATGGAGAGAAGAAGGATATGAAAAGGGAAGGAAAAGGAAGATAAAAAATAAAAGGAAAAGAAAAAAAGATGAATGTAACGAAACAAAAACAAAAAAAAAAGTTAAGAAAAGATTGGAATGGAAACGAAAGGGCAAGGAAAAGGAGCTGATAGGGAAAGAAGGGAAAAAGGAAAGAAATAAAAATAAAAATAAACAACTGAGACGAAATGAAAAGATGAAATAAAATGGGGAGCAAGAAAGAAAAATTAATGAAAAGAAATGGGAAAAAAGATAAAGAAAACATGGAAAAGAGGGAAAAGAAAAAAAAAAGTCAAAACGGAACGAAAAAAGTGAAGACAACAGAATAAGAAAGAACAGAAATGGTAAAAACAAGACAAGGAAAAAAAAAACGGAAGGGAGAAAAGGAAGGTGAAGAAAAAGAAGAGCTAATGAAAGCAGAAGAAAAGAGGAGGGAAAAACAGATAAGAGAGAGAAAACGGAAGAAAAATCACGAAGGCTGAAGAAGAAAGGAATATAAAGGAAGGCAAAGAAAAAAAACTAGATAACAAAAGAAGAGGAAAGGAAAGAGGGGAAGGAGGAAAAGAGAAATGAGACGAAACTGAAAAAAAATAAATAAAAAGTGAAAAGAGAAAACAGAAAGAAATGAAGGAAAGGAATTGGAAGAGAAAATAAATTATGGAGGAAAAAAAACAGAGAAATTAATACGAAAAAAGAAGAAATAAGAAAAAAAAAGTAAAAAGCGGGGAGAGAAGAATGAAAAAGGAAGAAAGGGAGAACAAGATGTAAGGAAATAAGGGAAAGAAAACAGGGAAAAGAAAAATAAATATCTAAAAATATGCAAAAAGTAGGAATGGAAGAAATAAAAAAATACACAAAAGTAATAAAAGAAAATAACAAAAAAGAGGAGGAAAATGAAAAGAAAAAAAAGAACGGAAGAGAATGAAAAAAGAAAGATGGAACAGAAGAACATGGAGAGCAAGAAAATAAACATATAAAAGTGGAAATAGGGAGGATAAAAAGAAAATAGTAAAAAAATGAATGACCATCCGTAAGATGGAGGCGTGAAGGAGGTTAAAGGAAAAGGAAATAAGAAAGGGAGATAAAAGAGAGAAAAAAGAGGAGGAAGGGAAGGATAGGAGGAAGGGAGAAGGTACAGAAGAGACTGTTTCTTGGCACCCGATGACTCTCTCTCTCTCTCTCTCTCTCTCTCTCTCTCTCTCTCTCTCTCTCTCTCTCTCTCTCTCTCTCTCTCTCTCTCTCTCTCTCTCTTCACTTCGAATTCGGAGGGCTGAAAGAGAGAGAGAGAGAGAGAGAGAGAGAGAGAGAGAGAGAGAGAGAGAGAGAGAGAGAGAGAGAGAAAGAGAAAGAGAGAAATCAAAGTGCACTGGCTTGGCTGGTTGCGTTCTCTCTCTCTCTCTCTCTCTCTCTCTCTCTCTCTCTCTCTCTCTCTCTCTCTCTCTCTCTCTCTCTCTCTCTCTCTCTCTCTCATATATTGGAAAAGAGAAAGGAGAGAAAGGAAGAGGTGGACAGGAGGAGGAAGGATTGTGACTGTGGCCGGAAGAAATCTCTCTCTCTCTCTCTCTCTCTCTCTCTCTCTCTCTCTCTCTCTCTCTCTCTCTCTCTCTCTCTCTCTCTCTCTACCCATTCAGGTCGCAGTTCAATTTCATAAGTTATTTAATTACATCTTCATACATTAATTAATTCATTCATCTGTTTACTTAATGTACCAAATGTATAATAATAGTAATACAAATGTTAATAATAATAACAATAATAATAATAAATAATAATAATAATAATAATAATAATAATAATAATAATAATAATAATAATATATTTTTTACGCTTCAACAATCTGCTTCAAGTAATTTAGTTTTTCTTTCCTTCATATTAATATTAGCAAATACCTTTCACACACACACACACACACACACACACACACACACACACACACACACACACACACACACACACACACACACACGAATAAAGGAAAAAGGGAAGTGATAAGAGATATGAAGCAACGCAAAGAAATAGTAATATCTTTCTTTGGGTAATTACAATGATTTCGATTAATACAGAGAAGTTAAGGACGAAGCAAAGAAGGAGGAGGAGGAGGAGGAGGAGGAGGAGGAGGAGGAGGAGGAGGAGGAGGAGGAGGAGGAGGAGGAGGAGGAGGGATTAAAGAAATATAAGTGTATTCAAGTCTTAGAACGTCGTTATCTCTCTCTCTCTCTCTCTCTCTCTCTCTCTCTCTCTCTCTCTCTCTCTCTCTCTCTCTCTCTCTCTCTCTCTCTCTCTCTCTCTCTCTCCTGTCTCAACTTCGGCTATGTCTATTGACTTTAATCGCGAAGCTTATCCCAAATTGTTTCTTTTCTAGTCTTTTATTATTTCCCTCTCTCTTATTCTCTTTCGTTCTTTCAACCGTACTAGATGGCAAGAAGGCAAGAGAGGAGGAGGAGGAGGAGGAGGAGGAGGAGGAGGAGGAGGAGGAGGAGGAGGAGGAATACAAAGGAAAGCCAAACAGCAACAGACCTTTTGGTTCTTGCAAGGCTGTTTGGTAACTACTTTTAACTAGCTACAGGGAAGAGAGACAGGACAGCATAACAGAAGGCTCCTCCCCACCCACCACTCCCTCCAGCTTGCGCTGCATGGACATAGTTGGGAAAAAGTACCATACAGTATGGAAAAACTGATATGGAATTTTCACAGAAAAGGTTGAAAGGAAGTTCTACTATTCACCCTACGGTGAACTCTATACGCCTATCTGAAAGTAAATATAATTTATAATAAAATTGGTGTCTGTAAAATAAGAGTTTATTAGTGAATTTAGTAATTATTCGGACAAGATGAGACCTTGTTGGGGATTTGTTTTTAAATATTTGTCTATTTTATTTTTGAATGATTCAATAGAATTGCTGTTTACGATTTCTGCAGGAAGTTTATTCCATATATTTACTGTACGATGAAAGAAAAAATGTTTGGACTCGTGGGATTTAAAACGTTTGGGTATAATCTTGAATCCATTATTTCTTGTTATGTTAGAATGATCAAGGGTAAAATATTTATTTGCATCAATGTTACTATATCCTTTGAAAATTTTGAACACTTCAATTAGGTCTCCTCTTATCCTGCGCTTTGTTAAACTAAATAGGTTTAGTTCTTCCAGTCGTTCCTCATAGGGCTTACTGCGCAATCTTGGAATCATCTTTGTGACTCTGCGCTGTATCTTTTCTAGTTTTTCAATGTCTTTTTTTTAATATGGTGACCAGAACTGTGCACAGCATTCTAGATGAGGGCGCATCAGTGAGTTATATAAGGCAAGTATAACCTTTTCTGATTTAAATTCAAAGGTTCTTCCAATTAACCCTATTAATTTATTTGCCGTCTTTACTGTTCCTGTGCAGTGTTGACTCGGCTTTAGGTCGTTTGACACAACGACACCAAGATCTTTTTCTTTATCAGCGCTTGACAGTGGCATGTTATTCATTACATATCTCGCCTGAACATTGTTGTTTCTGATATGTAGAATTTTACACTTTTCTATATTGAATGTCATCTGCCATTTTTCTGCCCAGCTTGTTAGTTTAATGAGGTCACAATGCAGTTCCTGCCATTGTGACAGTGACGTTACTCTACTTGTTATTTTGGTGTCGTCTGCAAATTTAATTATTTTGCAATTTATCCCTTCATCAATATCATTAATGTATATTATAAAAGTACTGGTCCTAATACAGAGCCTTGAGGAACATCGCTATTTACCTTATGCCAATCTGACTCTTTTCCATTTATCACAACACGCTGTTTTCTGTCAGAGGAGGAGGAGGAGAAGGAGGAGGAGGAGGAGGAAAGGTGAGAACAATATATAAAGAATAAATGGAAAAATGAGTTGAAGAGGAATAACAGAGTCAACCCCCCCAAAAAAAAAAAAATAGAGAAACTGGGAAGAGAAGAAAAGAAAGAAAGCAAAAAGACGTTCAGTGAGAATGCAAAGAAGGAAGATAAAAGTGAGAGGAAAAGGGCGACGGAGGAGGAGGAGGAGGAGGAGGAGGAGGAGGAGGAGGAGGAGGAGGAGGAGGAGGAGGAGGAGGAGGAGGAGGAGGAGGAGGAAGAGGAGGAGGAGGAGGAGGAAGGTACAGAAAGAGAGCAAGAGGACAGAGGCCAGGCATGAAAAGGAAGAATGAAAGCTAAGGAAGAAAGGAGGAGGAGGAGGAGGAGGAGGAGGAGGAGGAAGAGGAGGAGGAGGAGGAGGAGGAGGAGGAGGAGTCCCCGCTTGAGTATTCATGGCTACACCTCGAGCATTACTCACTCTCACAGCCACGCCTTTGAAGAGAGAGAGAGAGAGAGAGAGAGAGAGAGAGAGAGAGAGAGAGAGAGAGAGAGAGAGAGAGAGAGAGAGAGTTATTAATGGTACACTTATTCGTTTCATTTTGTTGTTGTTGTTATTTTGCTATCACTAAAATCATAGTTATTTTCACTATTACTGTTCTTATTTTTTTCTATGATCCCCGTATCACTGCCACTAAAAATTCTTGTAAAGACTACTTCTCACTGCAGGCTGAACACTGTAAGTAATGTCATGAAATTTTGCTGATTAAGTTCGAATTTGATGATGTAACAGTAAGCACAATGAATACCGCAGCAAAACTGAAGAAGAAGAAGAAGAAGAAGAAGAAGAAGAAGAAGAAGAAGAAGAAGAAGAAGAAGAAGAAGAAGAAGAAGAAGAAGAAGAAGAAGAAGAAGAAGAAGAAGAAGAAGAAGAAGAAGAAGAAGAAGAAGAAGAAGAAGAAGAAGAAGAAGAAGAAGAAGAAGAAGAAGAAGAAGAAGAAGAAGAAGAAGAAGAAGAAGAAGAAGAAGAAGAAGAAGAAGAAGAAGAAGAAGAAGAAGAAGAAGAAGAAGAAGAAGAAGAAGAAGAAGAAGAAGAAGAAGAAGAAGAAGAAGAAGAAGAAGAAGAAGAAGAAGAAGAAGAAGAAGAAGAAGAAGAAGAAGAAGAAGAAGAAGAAGAAGAAGAAGAAGAAGAAGAAGAAGAAGAAGAAGAAGAAGAAGAAGAAGAAGAAGAAGAAGAAGAAGAAGAAGAAGAAGAAGAAGAAGAAGAAGAAGAAGAAGAAGAAGAAGAAGAAGAAGAAGAAGAAGAAGAAGAAGAAGAAGAAGAAGAAGAAGAAGAAGAAGAAGAAGAAGAAGAAGAAGAAGAAGAAGAAGAAGAAGAAGAAGAAGAAGAAGAAGAAGAAGAAGAAGAAGAAGAAGAAGAAGAAGAAGAAGAAGATGATGATGATGATGATGATGATGATGATGATGATGATGATGATGATGATGATGATGATGATGATGATGATGATGATGATGATGATGATGATGATGATGATGATGATGATGATGATAAAGAAGATAAACAACAACAACAACAACAACAACAACAACAACAACAACAACAACAACAACAACAACATTAACAACAACTACTACTACTATCACTACTACTACTACTACAAATGCTACTACTATTACGACCCCACTACTACTGCTGCTACTACTACTACCACTACTACTACGACTAAATACTACTACTACTACTACGTAATTACAAAAACAACAAAGCAAAAACAAACAAACAAGCAAATAACTAAGAAAATATACCTAACAACAAAACAAAATCAACAACATTAACACACACACACACACACACACACACACACACACACACACACACACACACACACACACAGAACACAAACCAATACAAAACAAAAGAATAACCAACATTTTAAGAAACATTTATTCGTCTATTAAGCAAAACGAAGCTGGAGTCTCTCTCTCTCTCTCTCTCTCTCTCTCTCTCTCTCTCTCTCTCTGGTAATAGGATCCAGTCAGTTACGTGACGACTAAGTGCATTAAATTGAACCAGAAAAGCGTTCAGACAACCAATGCGCGCCCGATCCCCTTTGCGAAGACACTGCACAGGAGGAGGAGGAGGAGGAGGAGGAGGAGGAGGAGGAGGAGGGGAAGGAGGGGGAGAAGGAGATTCGAGGAAAGAAGTTGCATTAATGAAAATCTGATTGTAATTTTCATCTTTCAGTTTTATGTCTTTCCCTCGTCTTTCCTCTGGCATTAGAGAGAGAGAGAGAGAGAGAGAGAGAGAGAGAGAGAGAGAGAGAGAGAGAGAGAGAGAGAGAGAGAGAGAGAGAGAGAGAGAGAGAGAGAGAGAGAGAGAGAGAGAGAGAGAGAGAGAGAGGGGGGAGAAAGAAGAAAAGGTGTAGGATGATTCTCTCTCTCTCTCTCTCTCTCTCTCTCTCTCTCTCTCTCTCTCTCTCTCTCTCTCTCTCTCTCTCTCTCTCTCTCTAGCCTCAAACACCCAACTGGGACTAATGCAGTTCAGAGGAGAGAGAGAAGGAAGAGAGAAAAAAACAGGAGGGAGAGAGAGAGAAAGATGAAGGGAGAGGAGGAGAAAATGAGAAGGAAAATAGCGTTTAGAGAAAGGGAGGAGGAGGAGGAGGAGGAGGAGGAGGAGGAGGAGGAGGAGGAGGAGGAGGAGGAGGAGGAGGAGGAGGAGGAGGAGGAGGATTCCAGCTTCCCCAAACTGGTGATTTCTGTTATCAAGGGGAAAACTCTGAAAAAATTCCTTATCTTTAGGGAGTTTTAAACTGAGGGTGGAAGGAAAAGGAGGAGGAGGAGGAGGAGGAGGAGGAGGAGGAGGAGGAGGAGGAGGAGGAGGAGGAGGAGGAGGAGGAGGAGGAGGAGGAGGAGGAGGAGGTAATGGTGGCGATAAGATTATGATGTGTTATGTTGATGTTTCTTGTTATCATCATCGGTATCATTACCATCATCACTATTACTACTACTCCTACGACTATGTCTTTACTACTATTACTACTGTTACTGCTACTACTACTACTACTATGTACTATTTCTAAGTACCAGAGCTTCCGATAATATTAGAAGAAGAAGAAGAAGAAGAAGAAGAAGAAGAAGAAGAAGAAGAAGAAGAAGAAGAAGAAGAAGAAGAAGAAGAAGAAGAAGAAGAAGAAGAAGAAGAAGAAGAAGAAGAAGAAGAAGAAGAAGAAGAAGAAGAAGAAGAAGAAGAAGAAGAAGAAGAAGAAGAAGAAGAAGAAGAAGAAGAAGAAGAAGAAGAAGAAGAAGAAGAAGAAGAAGAAGAAGAAGAAGAAGAAGAAGAAGAAGAAGAAGAAGAAGAAGAAGAAGAAGAAGAAGAAGAAGAAGAAGAAGACAAATTACGAATTCAAATACGAATACGAAGACGATAAAAAAGAAGAAGAAGAAGAACAAGAAGAACAAGAAGAACAAGAAGAACAAGAAGAAGAACAAGAACAAGAAGATCAACTACAACTACAAGAACAACAACAATTTTTCTGCAAGATTGGCCAAGAAAAAAAAAAAACTTTCCTAAAAAGTACCCAACATAAGATTTCCCCAAAACAGCCGTCCCTTTACTGCCAGAAGCGTCTTTTTAAGCTCGTCTTCTTCAGGACTTCAGGTCGTGGCTAGTGGAGGAGGAACGGAAGAGGCGCAGCGTCCCGGAGTGTGCCAGTGAGAGGTTAGTGTAGCTACATGTTGAAAGCTTTAGAAACCTGTAGACGTCCAACCCTTAAGGAAGTAAGCAGTTCACGTAAGGAAGCCACAGAAAGCCTGACTTCTGATTCCGCTAAAATTTCTGATTGGGGCAACGAAAACTTTGTATTGTTCAATGCCTCAAAATCTCAATTCCTCCATCTATCAACGCGACACAACCTTCCAAACAACTATCTCCTCTTCTTCAGTTACACTCAGCAGTCCCCCTCTTTTACATTGAACATCCTCGGTCTGTCCTTTACTTATAATCTAAATTGGGAACTTCACATCTCATCTCTAGCTAAAACAGTTTTTAAGAAGTTAAGCGTTCTGAGTCGTCTCCGCCAGTTTTTCTCCCCTTTCCCCAAGATGTTAACTCTGTACAGGAGCCTTATCCGTTCTTGTATGGAGTATGATTCACATGTATGTTAAGGTTCCACTAATACCGCTATTTTAGACAGGGTGGAGTCAAAAGCTTTACGTCTTATCAATTCCTCTCCTCTAACTGATTGTCTTCAGCCTCTTACCCATTGCCGCAATGCTGCATCTTTTGCTACCTTCCATCGCTATTTTCACGCTAACTGCTCTTCTGATCTTGCTAACAGCATTCTTCCCTTCGTCCCGCGGCACAAGACTTTCTTCCTTCTATTATCCCTATTCTCTCCACCTCTCTAATGCAAGAAGCATTCTTAAGCCTTTCTCTAGTAAACTCTGGAACTCCCTGCCTGCTTCTGGACTTCCTTCTTTTAAGGGGGAGGTTTCAAGACAACATCCTGTTCTCTTTACCATTCCATCTGACGTCTGTATAGGAAGTGACAATTAATGGGCCATTTTTTTTTATTGATTTTTATTTTTTCGGGGGGGGGGGGCTCATAACTTTTGATGGCCTTGGCCAGCGCCTTTCTTACAAATAATAGAAAAAAATACTGAAAACGTTGAAAATTTTGAAGAAACATTGTAGAAAAATTGTAGAAACTTGTTGAAAACGTCGAAAGTTTCGAAGAAACTTCTAGTAAATTTGTTGAAATGCAAAAAAAAACTGAAAACATTTATCAAAAGCACTAAAGTCTTTTAGAAACTTGTAGAATATAAACTAGCGTAAAACTTGTGGGAAAATGCTGAAGATTGGTAAAAAAAAATGTCTAAAAGCTTTTAGAAACCAATTGGAAACGTCTAGAAAGCTATAGAAAATGCGGAGAAAACTTGTAAAACCTGTAAAAAAATATTTAAAAAACATGTAGAATTGTAGGAAACGTTGGAGAATTGTACACGACATAGAAAACACTGGAAATTTGTAAAAATAAAATAAATAAATAAATAAACAAATAAATATATAATAAAAGAATAAAAAAACATAGCTTACAGTACACTTGTAGAAACGAACTCTCGCTATAGTGAAGTGTACAGAGTGAGGGCGAGGGTGAGTAGGATGAAGGGAAAGTCTTGTGCGGCGAGAAGGTGGGAAGGCTGAGAGAAACAGTTACCTCTTTTGAGTGCCAGAGAGAGATTGATATTATATTTTAGTCTTCGTATATGTCTTTAACACCTTCACTGCGATACGAAACAAGTAACAGCACCAGAAGTAACGAATATAATCCTTAAACAACCTACAAGGAAGTGAGGGATTAAAAATGATGGATTTTGCAGTTACTATCCAGTTCAAAAATTGGAAGTGGCAGTAGAACAAGTTAAGATATCTCAGGGTGATTATTAATTAAAGGAAAGATTTATCAACTATCAGTTAAAGGATTAACGAGGCAAACAGTTATGATCACATGAACTTATTGTGTTATTAAATTTTACTGCGTCTGACTTATTGAACTTTTAACACGCTCTAGTTAAGTTATTGCGGTCTCCAAGGGTGCTTCTATTATGGGGATAAATGAAGAAAGTTACCAATATTTTTCAAGGGTGTTTTCATGATTCAAGTGATAAACAGTTACTGAGGATTTCATTTTTTTTTTTTTTTCCATCATTCTAGCAACAGAGTTACTCCAGTCTTCAATATTTTCTTCATGATTCTAACGGCATATGAATAAAGTTACTGGAGTATTCAAGAGTGATCTCATGATTCTGGCGATACATCAACAAAGTTATTGAGGTTTCCACGTCTTTTTTTTTTTTTTTTTTCATGATTCCAGTGATGGGTGAACAAAATTATTGTGAGTTTTGAATAGTTTTCACTATTCTAGCACTACCTAGATGACTAAAACTAGTAAGATTTCTAAGAGTGTTTCTATGGTGCTAGTGATACATGAGCACCACCAATAAGAAAAGCACTCGTGATAAGCTAACTAATCAACTCAATGGCCTTTAAAAATAACACCACAAGAGACAATAGCGTTTAAAAATACCAACCTTTAAGATTTTTGCTATCAGATCACTCATTTGTCTGTCAATGATCTTCAAAGAACCTAAACTTCAACCAGACCATTTCATTACGCCTGAGTAGGAGTCATAGTGCTGAAAGAGTTAAATCCAGAAGAAGGAATTAGGGAATTAAAGACGGGAGAGAATCACACACGCGCACACACACACACACACACACACACACACACACACACACACACACACACACACACACACACACACACACACACGGTGTATTCGAAGAAAGAACAAATGACTGTATGGATGAGGAATAAAACAACAACAGCAGCAGCAGCAAAAAGAAAAAAAGAAAGAAGAAGAAAAGTACAAAGAGAAAAAAAAGTTCACGGAGAAAAGAAGAGGGGGGAAAAGGAAGAACAGCAGCAGGAAGACAGATTGAGGAAGAAGAGCTGCGAATCCTCCCAGGAGGAGGAGGAGGAGGAGGAGGAGGAGGAGGAGGAGGAGGAGGAGGAGGAGGAGGAGGAGGAGGAGGAGGAGGAGGAGGAGGAGGAGGAAGAGGATTAGCAGCAGTAGCAGAAGGAGGAAGCGAACGAGGAGAAAAGGAATACAAATACAAAGGAATACAAAGGAAAGAACAGACAGCAACAGCCCTACTGGGCCTAACGAGGCTGTCTGTGTGTCTATTCTACCACTACCACTACAGATTCTAAGAGTTAGAGGATGGAGGACACTAGAGATCAAGGAAGGAAAAACAGGAGAGTATAGGGAGGAGGAAAGGCTAAGATGTGATAGGAAAGGATGAAAGAGAAATTATACTATTCACTACACTAGAAAAAAAAAAAAACATTTTATGTAGGCGCAAAGTACGTTATATGAGGGGTTGCTGCGAGGTGATTGTCCAACCTTTGTTTAAAAGTTTCTATTGTGTTACTATCGACAATATGTGCTGGGAGAGAGTTCCAGACATTTACAATTCTATTAAAGAAATAATACTTAGCCTCGTCTGATCTGAAACGCTTACCTATAATCTTGTAGCCATTATTTCGAGTGGTGTTGGAACTGTCAATGATGAGATAGTTGTTTACATTTACGTTATCAAAGCCCCGACACATCTTAAACAATTCAATTAAGTCGCCTCGCATTCGCCGTTTCTCTAAACTGAACAAGTTGAGTTCCCTCAAGCGCTCCTCATAAGGCTTGTTCCGCAGTCGTGGGATCAACTTGGTAACTCTTCTTTGGACTCTCTCCAGCTTGTCTATATCTTTCCTGTAATGGGGTGACCAGAACTGGACGCAATACTCAAGTAGAGGTCGGACAAGTGTATTAAACAATGTGAGAATTACCCCTTCTGATTTGAATTCGAAAGTCCTACCAATAAACCCAACCAATTTATTTGCTGTTTTAACTACTTCCGAGCAGTGTTTACTTGACTTGAGGTCTGAGGTAATTATAACACCCAAGTCCTTTTCCTCCTTAACCTTAAGAAGCTCGGTACCGTTCATTAAGTAATCAGTGTGATCGTTGTTATTACCAATGTGCAACACTTTACATTTATCTACATTGAAGCTCATCTGCCACTTGTCTGACCAAGTGGCTAAGTGGTCAAGATCAGATTGTAATTTTCTTTTATCCTCAGACGTGACTACTTTATTCATTATTTTTGTATCATCAGCGAACTTAGATACTTTGCAGGTGAGACCCTCATCGATATCATTAACGTAAATAAGGAAAAGAACAGGGCCGAGCACTGATCCCTGTGGTACACCACTTAGAACTTCTCGCCAGTTTGAAAATTTACCATTTAAAACAACGCGCTGTTTTCTCTCAGACAGCCAGTCTTCAAGCCAATTGAGAAGTTTTCCATTTATACCATGTGACTTCAATTTAGCTAGTAGCCGCTTATGGGGAACTTTGTCAAAAGCTTTTTGAAAATCTAGATACACTATATCTACTGCCTTTGTTTCGTCGTACATGGTGAAAACATCATAAAAGAAATCAAGCAGATTTGTTAGACAAGAACGCCTGTTTCGGAAGCCATGCTGCGAGTCATTGATTAAATCATTTTCCTCTAGAAAGTTCACTAAATTATTGCGAATTACTGTTTCCATTAGTTTACATACTACAGATGTAAGGCTGATAGGTCTGTAGTTACTTGGAAGTGAATTATCGCCTTTCTTTTCTATAGGGGTAACGTTAGCTAACTTCCAATCCTCGGGAACCTTACCGCAGTTAAATGATTTGGTGAAAAGCAACGAAAGGGGCTTACAAATTTGGAATTTAGTTTCTTTCAAGACACGTGGTGCAATACCATCTGGGCCGGGGGCTTTGTCAGTTTTCATCTTATCAATTACTTTGATTATCTCGTTTTCATGAAAAACGCAGACACTTAAGGGGGTTATGTTGTGGAGCATAAGGAGTGGTTCGGGGATTGTATGAGTATTTTCCTCTGTAAAAATTGAAGCAAAATAATCATTCAGTGTGTCCGCGATCTGAGTTTCTCCGGTGACAAAATTACCGTTATCTAGTGTAATGTGATTAATGTGAGATGTAAGGACTTTTTTATTTCGAACGTAACTGTAAAATTCTTTGGGATTGGATTTAGCAATGCTTGCAATATACATTTCTAGATTTTTCTTACTCTGTCTAATGAGCTTTTTTGATTCGCGTCGGAGTCTGTCGTATTCTAGTTTATCAGCCTCATTCTGAGAGGACAAATATTTACGGTAGGCACGATTTTTCTGCAGTAGTTGTGACTCAATCTTGTTTGTCCACCATTTAGGTTTATTTCTCTTGCATGGACGTCTTTTACGCATAGGGATACATGTCTTCACAGCATCTTCTAAAATGTACTTAAATTTCGCCCATGATTCCTCAATGTTACTTTCGCCAAGTTCAGCGTTCCAATCTGCGACAGAAAGAATTGACCTGAGTCTGTCGTAGTCTCCTGTTTTATATATGAAAACTTTTTCGTTGCTAACAATGTCCTTATATGCTTGAAGGTTGATGTTAAAGGAGACAATCTTGTGGTCACTTGTACTAAATTCAGGACCAATATTAACGTTAGATATTAAGTCATCGTTTGTTGAAAGAACAAGATCTAATATGTTGTCACCTCGTGTGGGTCCTTGAACGTGTTGCTTTAGGGAACATTCTAATAAATTATTATACAAGTCGTGACCAGAGTGAGAGTTAAGTGGATTTCCCCATGAGTTAACAGGTAGATTGAAGTCTCCACAGATGACTGTATCAAAAGTGTTACTTATTTCAGTGATTTGATCTTGTAAATTCTTATCGGAGGAAACATTGTGAACCGGAGGCCTATAAATAAGACCTATAGCAGTTTTCTTAGAACGTACTCTTAAATGCAAGAAGACTGAATCTATATTGTTAATCTTTTCGGTTTTTAGTATGGTTGGCTGAAGACTGGCTTTTACATACAGCAATACACCGCCACCTATCCTGTCTTTTCTTTCACTGCTGAACATTTCATAACCTGGCAAGTTGTATTCCGCAAGAAAGTCTCTGTTTGCAGAGTTCAGCCAAGATTCAGTAATACCAATAATGTGGTAGTTTTCTACAGCTGCCAGGGTTTCTAAATCTGAAAATTTATTTCTAAGGCTGCGAGCGTTGATTAGGCAAGCTTTTATAGTGTTGCACATGGAGGTTGGGTTGCGCGAGGAGGCTACTAAGAGCCTGGGGCTACACGATCTTGCTGGTCGTTTTTTGGTCTGAAAATAGAAACTTTGTTACTAAGGAGTCTACCAAGTCGTGCTGCTCCAATTCCATTTAGGTGTAAACCATCCGGCTGAAATAGAGAAGGTTTATTATAAAAGTTGTCCCATAGATTAACAAAGTCTACACCTTCCTCTGTGCAAAGAGAACGGAGACGGCTGTTAGTGCTGAAGGCTCTGTTGTAGAAGACAGCCGGTGCCCTGATGCGGGGGAGGATACCTGAAACAATAATATTATTGGATTTAGTTTTGAAGCGCTGTATCATCTTCTTGAACTTTTCCATGAGCTCTTCAGACCTAGTGTTTTCAACATCATTTGTACCTGCGTGAATAATAAAGAGGGTGTTATTGTTAGATCCGCAGGCTGCCTCGTCACATGCTGCCGTGATGTCGTCTAAGCGTCCACCAGGCATGCAAAGACGCTTACGTGTCCTACGAGCCCTGCCACAGAACTCAGAGAGCTGACCTCTGACTATTGAGTCTCCGACCAGTCTCGTCTCTTGTGCATCTTCCTCCTCTTCAGCTAGGATCTGGTACCTGTTGTGTGTTGAGATGGGCAAAAAGTTTTTAACATTAGTGGTGGTGGCACGATTTTTGACTAATATGAATGGTGACTCTGCAAGCTCAGCATGTGGGCGGGCAGGAGCCCCTAGAGTGGAGGAGGCAGGTCTGTCAGGGATGGCAGGAACAACATCTGTGGAGGTGCAACCTGTATTAGAGACAACGAACTCTTTTAGTGCTTCTAGCTGTTGCACGACGTCCTCATACTGCTTGCACTTCTCCTCGTATTTCTCGTTGAGTCTCTCTACCTTGCTATTGAGGTGACACAACCTGCAGGCAGAAGAATTTCTAAAATACTGAGGGGCAAACCTGCCACGACAGGCTTCGCATTGTCTGAGAAGAGAAGGCATGACTGATTAATCAGAGCACTTTCGAAATTTCAGATAAGATGTGACCATAAATTGAGCAAATGAAAAGTTTATGCATGGAAATCAGATACTGCTGTGTTGGATGCCTCCAACACTGGGAGTTAGCTCCCACAGGGTCTTGAAAATACCATAAAGACCAATCGCTTGCCTAGAGTCTCGGACACGAGTGAGACTTTCACAACCCGGCGCTTGCAGCTATTGTCCTCACAGTTCTGTCCCATAGAGTGGGGCCGGCGTAGTCACTCTAGGCAAAGTGGGCAAGATGGGGGAACGGAACCAGCACCCAACCCCACCTTCAGCCACGTCTGACACACCTCTGCGACCCTTGCGAGGCCTGGCCGGTGGCACCTGTCGCCAGGTGTTCTCCACCGACTCTAGAGACTATCAGACGCACTTCCAGAGAGACCAAGAAACTGAAATATTCCTTGTATAGTATGAGAGAAGGATGGAAAAATAATGAGAACCAGTCATTATGAAGGATAGAGATGAAAGGACCGCCATTAGCAAGGGAGAGGCGGGTGACTCACATCAACAACTGGTTCCCAGGGAGGCTAAATTAGTGTAGAGACCGCCACACTTCTCTAAACCGCAGCCCCCAGCTAACTAAAGCTAAGGCATGGTCCAGCTAACTAGGACCTTGGAACTCCAGCCATTGTCCCGTCAAGGGATCATCTGCCTGCAGTCCAATCCACCACTGCTGCTGCCCAGTGGCTTCACCGTAACCCTGGCCCGGGGGACTTACCAGGTTAACACCTTGTCCAAGGGTGGCCTGAGACTATGCACGGCAGGGTGGTCAATTTCCCTGAGGTGAGCTATGATCACCCGCATACCGGGAAAGGAGGTGGGTCAGGAGGAGGAGGAGGAGGAGGAGGAGGAGGAGGAGGAGGAGGAGGAGGAGGAGGAGGAGGAGGAGGAGGAGGAGGAGGAGGAGGAGGAGGAGGAGGGTGCAGGCTTGTGTGGGCTTAACGAGGCTTGACCTCACGTTATCTTATCTTTATCGCAGGTCGCCTTCTGGTGGTGACGACCCGCGGCCCTTCAAGCTAAGTGGCGGAACGACCCCCCATTACCTGAAGGAGAGAGAGAGAGAGAGAGAGAGAGAGAGAGAGAGAGAGAGAGAGAGAGAGAGAGAGAGAGAGAGAGAGAGAGAGAGAGAGAGAGAGAGAGAAATGTAAACGGAAGACATAAGGAGCAGGTCAAAAGACAGGTACAAAAGAAGGAAAATATGAAGGAATGAATGAAGAACGAGAGAGAGAGAGAGAGAGAGAGAGAGAGAGAGAGAGAGAGAGAGAGAGAGAGAGAGAGAGAGAGAGAGAGAGAGAGAGAGAGAGAGAGAGAGAGGTAAATTACAGCACCCGAGAAAAACGATGAAGCCATAAGAAAACAAAGGTAGAGAGAGAGAGAGAGAGAGAGAGAGAGAGAGAGAGAGAGAGAGAGAGAGAGAGAGAGAGAGAGAGAGAGAGAGAGAGAGAGAGAGAGAGAGAGAGAGAGAGAGCACAACTGTAGCTCAACATTATATAAAAAGCGAGGAAAGTTAAACGGTGGGAAGAGAATTACACTCCATTCTTCTTCCTCTGTTACTTTCTTTTGCAGATAAACATACATACATACATACATACACATACATTTTTTTTCATGTATAGTCTAATTTCATAACAATAACGTTTGCCATATACTTTAAAGAATGTTTGTTCAAGAATTTGTGGTCAATAAATATCTATCACACATACATACATACATACATACATACATGCAAACATACCTGCGTATAAACATGCTTAGTAAATAAATACATACATACATAGAACATACATACGTACGTACACAGAGGAAAGCAAAGAGATACAAAATCAAAGGTGGGAAAAAGGAGCTAGTAAAAATACGAACGACAAACAGTTTGATAGAAAAAGGAAATAAAGGGAAAAATATATCTCCACAGGGAAAGAAAACAGTGCGGGACATAAATATAACAGTAATGCTGAATGGAGACAAAAAGTGTTCAAGGAAAACATATGAGTATTTTTGTTGTTGTTGTTGTTGTTGTTGTTGTTGTTGTTGTAGTGTGTGTGTGTGTGTGTGTGTGTGTGTGTGTGTGTGTGTGTGTGTGTGTGTGTGTGTGTGTGTGTGTGTGTGTGTGTGTGTGTGTGTGTGTGTGTGTGGTCTCTATTAAAACACTAAACTTATTATAATTCCAACAAGTACAACAATGCTGCTGCTGTTGCTGTTGCTGCTGCTGCTGGTGCTGCTGCTGCTTCTACTACTACTACTACTTGTTCGACTCTTGACCAGCAGGGGCACAGGAAACGCAGGTAACAGTGCAGGTGTTTATTCACAGAAGGTGTGAACAGAAGGCTGGAGGTAGGTGATCTCCCGGCGCCAGGCCGCGCACTTCAACTTAACACTTATGACTGAAGCCTAGCTCGTTCACTCATACACGTATTCATGCCTCACACAAGTCTCGCTCATTCACTCGTTCACACAACTAGCTAACAACCACACACCTCCCCCGAGACATAAGGAAGATTCCTTATCTTTGTTATGGCTACCGTAACACATGAAACAAAGTTACAATGATTGAAGTACAGAAAACACGGTACATATACACAAAACAAACACAGCGTACAATGAACACGTACGACTAATCGTAGGTGCTACGGTGCCACCGCACCTGCAGTCGTCTCGGCTCCCTACGCTGTCGGCTGCTTCGACGCTCTGGTTGCTCTCGGCCACGGTGTACCCCGTTACCCTGATGCTCCGGGCTGCCGGGATGGTGGTGTTCCTCGTGACCCTGATGCTGAAGCGCTGCACCGCCATGAGCGGTGTGCTGCTCGACAGGAAGGGGAGCAAGAGGTCTGTGTGGGCGTAGGTGTCTTCTATTACGCCACATCACGCGACCGCTGCCCATCTTGATGAGGTAGTCTCTCCTTCGCCCAACAGCCACGATGACACCCAGGCGATCCCAGAGGCCTGTCGTGTGATCTTGAACGTCGACGTGGCCACCGAGGTGCAGGAGAGGAAGAGTACGGGCGGACGCGTCGTGGCGAAGTTTCGCTTTCTTCCTCAGTCGCTCTGCCTTGGCGTCGCACTCATCAGCAGCGCGCTGCCACTGCTGAGCGTATGAGCGATGATGAGCCGGGACACAGGACCTCATAGGATGACCGAAGAGGACTTGTGCTGGTGATCGCCCTTCCGCCCTCGGAGTGTTGCGCAGTTCCAGCAACCCGCGAGCGAACGCATCCTCGTCCAGGTGTCCCTGCTGTGTGGTCGTGAGGATCAGCTTCTTCACGGACTTGACCGCTGCCTCGGCGTGACCATTGGAGCGTGGATAATGAGGTGAAGATACACGATGCTCCACCCCCATCGAGCCAGGAAGCGCCGTACCGATGAAGAAGTGAACTGCGGTCCACCGTCAGTCCTCAGGAGAACAGGCACGCCCGTGTCGGCGAACACACCCCGAAGGACACGAACGAGCTGATCAGCCGATGCTGGACGTGAGCATGCAGACACGTGAGGCCACCCAGACAAGCGATCTACATACACGAGGTATGTACGGCCTGCTGCGTGGAAGTAGTCTGCAGAAACTGACTCAAACACCCTGCTGGGTGTGTCCGTGTCCTGCCAGAGAGGTTCGTTGGCTTGGCTTGGTAGGAGTGGACGGCATAGTGAGCATCCAGAAACGACGTTCTCAACGTCTCTGTCCATACCAGGCCAGTACACCGTTTGTCGGGCCCGTCGCTTGGTGCGCTCCATCCCCTGATGACTGTCATGGAGTCGCTCTAGTGTTTCTCGGCGGAGGCTGTGAGGAATAAGAAGCCTCGGCCCGTAAACCACCAGGTCGTCGTCTACGGCCAGCAGACTGCGCACCGGCCAGTACGTACGCAAGCGGTGATCGAGGTCGTGGCAATGATCAGGGAAGCCCTCGATGATGACGTTCTTGAGCAAGCAGTACTCCCCGTCTCTTGCTGCTGCGGCACGCATCCATTTCCACAGTCTGATCCTGGAGTGGTGCTAAGCGGACGCCGTCCTCATTGGTGGCAGATAACGCTGAGATGACCGCTGAGTGGAGAGGGTCGAGGTCACCAGAAATGCAGCATCCTCTTCCTCCACTGGGTCCTGTACTGGAGCACGTGAGAGGGCGTCGGGCACACAGTGTGTCGATCCCTTACGTAAACCTTCCTTTGCTTCGAAGACGCTGGGAAAGGCCTTGATCACAGCAGCAGCGTGCCCCGCACGCTGCTGTGGCGTTGGGTCGTAGGAATGAGGCCAGCTGATCACTTCTGTGGGCGTAGATAGAGGTGGCTGCGAGGCGGTCGGGTACTTGATGGAGCTGTTGCCGGTGTGCTGTTCTTCCCTGCGTAGCGGTCGGATTTGAGCCGGAAAATCTTCGGGGAGGATTCCGAGAGCGATGGAATCGTACCAGCTAAGCAGCGCCCCCTTCACCTCCTTCACCACGCTCACAACAGTCTCAGCTTCCCTGTCGCCCAGTTGCAAGTGCGACGAGAAAGTTCCTACACAGGTGAGGGGGTGATTACCGGCAGCATAAAGTCCATCACCATCAGCGGGCGCCAAGCTGGAGGGCGGGATTCCAAGGAGTGTTGCCGTGTCGAGGCCAATAACGGTCGTTTCGGCCCCAGAGTCAGGAGTCCACGTAATCTTGTCTCTTCCAGCGGGATGTGTGGCGGTAATGAGCACCTGGGGCGCAGGTCGTGCCGTCACCGTCTTTGTGTATACGCCTGATAAGAGCTGGTATACACTGGCACTGGCTCCCCGCCTCGGGCCTGCACCGCGATGAGGAGAGACAGTTGAGGAACTCCTCGAAGCTCCTCGTCGTTTCCTCACTGTCTGCTGACATACACTCGCAAAATGCCCTCTTTTCCCGCAGTTACGACACACTTTATCTATTGCCTGGCATCCCCTTTTGTCACTGCGACAATTTTTGCCACAACGATAACAGCCCGTGGGGCTTGAGCCCCCGAAACTGCCCTTCCTGTAGTTCGAGACAGCGTTCACACCATGGCTCGAAGAGTGAGAGCCGCCCCTTAGTACTGCACTACACTGGTTAGCGCTCTCTGATGCTCTGCAAATATCTATGGCGTTTTCAAGGGTGAGTTTCTTGTTTTCCAGCATGCGTTTCAGAGCCACTTCGTCTCGTGTCCCAACGACAATTCTGTCACGCAGCTGATGGTTTATGCACTGGTCGCAAAAGTCACAGAAATTGGCGATTTCCTTAACAGCACATAAAAAGTCGTCAAAACCTTCTTGCGTTTCTTGCACGCGGGAGTAGAAGTCTCTTCTATCCATGATGATGTTGCGCTGGCTTCGCAGGTACTCACACATTGCATCGAGGATGGTTCTTAACTCCGCGTCTCTCGGTAGCTTATCCCGTAGCGAAGTGTACGGGTCCACTCGTCGTCTAGGACAGCAGCGAGTGCCGCCCTCTGCTCAGCCAGGGAGAGACAGTCTATCCTGGCGAGGGTTACGTATCCTTCAAACTTATGGCGCCACGTGTCGAACTCACGTAAAGATGCTGACGCCGTTAAGTGAGGAATGATGGTGGCGGACGTCGGGAACCTCGCGCCCTGGGTAGACGTGCTGCGGGCTGTGGTTTCGCCTTCATTGCTCGCCGTGGTGCGACTGGGAGCTTGTGTCCCCACTCTCTCCAGCAGCTGGGTTAAACGCTCCTCGCGAGCCTGACTCTGCTCCGACTGTCGCGCTAGCAGAGCCTGACTCTGCTCCGACTGTCGCGCTAGCAGGGCAGCCAGCGCCTCCAACTGCTTCTCCATTCTGCGCCGTACCCACTGCAGCCTTGTCCTGATCCTACTCACTGCGCCATGTTCGACTCTTGACCAGCAGGGGCACAGGAAACGCAGGTAACAGTGCAGGTGTTTATTCACAGAAGGTGTGAACAGAAGGCTGGAGGTAGGTGATCTCCCGGCGCCAGGCCGCGCACTTCAACTTAACACTTATGACTGAAGCCTAGCTCGTTCACTCATACACGTATTCATGCCTCACACAAGTCTCGCTCATTCACTCGTTCACACAACTAGCTAACAACCACACACTACTATTACTACTACTACTACTACTACTACTACTACTACTACTACTACTTCCACCACCACTACCACCACTACCACCAACACCACCACCACTACTACTACTATTGCTATTACTATTACTACTACTACTACTACTACTACTACTACTACTACTACTACTACTACTGCTACTACTACTACTACCATCACTACTACTACAGCTACTACTACTACTACTACTACTACTACTACTACTACTACTACTACTGCTGCTGCTGCTGCTGCTGCAACTACTACTATTACCATCACCACCACCACTACTACTACTACTACTACTACTACTACTACTACTGCTGCTGCTGCTGCTGCAACAACAACAACAACAACAACAACAACAACAACAACAAACAAAAAACAACAACAACTACTACTACTACTGCTGTTACTACTGTTGCTGTAGCTGCTACTGCTGCTACAGCTAATACTACCACTATAATTACTAGGTACTACTAGTACTAATGCTATGACTACTTCTTTTCCTACTCCTTTTCCTACAACAACAACAACAACAACAACAACAACAACAACAACAACAACAACAACAACAAAATCATCAATACCTCCACCACCACCACCACAACCAGTTCCCCATTTTCTTTATCAGCGTTCCTCCCACCTCACTTCCCCCGTCAGCGCTGGAAGGAGTGACTGCGATAACGTGGAATCTCTCTGAAAATTCTGTATTACCCTCAATATAAAGACACATTTTCCTTTGATAACATACATTTTCCCTTTCTTCCTTCCCTCGCCTGAATTATCTCGTTTGGGAAGTGTTGGAGGGGAAGAGAGAGAGAGAGAGAGAGAGAGAGAGAGAGAGAGAGAGAGAGAGAGAGAGAGAGAGAGAGAGAGAGAGAGAGAGAGAGAGAGAGAGAGAGAGAGAGAGAGAGAGAGAGAGAGAAACAAGTGGGGAAAAAGGATTAAGAAAAAAAAAAGGAGGAGGAGGAGGAGGAGGAGGAGGAGGAGGAGGAGGAGGAGGAGGAGGAGGAGGAGGAGGAGGAGGAGGAGGAGGAGGAGGAGGGGGAGGGGGAAAATGAAGGCAGGGAAAGCGAGGAAGGGAAGCTTGGGAAGATACAGAGAAGAAGAGACTAAAGAGGACAGGAAGGGGAAGGGGACGAAACAAGAGAGGAGGAGGAGGAGGAGGAGGAGGAGGAGGAGGAGGAGGAGGAGGAGGAGGAGGAGGAGGAGGAGGAGGAGGAGGAGGAGGAGGGGGAGAGAAGGGAAGGGGAGAGAGACACCAATATTCTGCAGCCCTCAGGATATTGTATCAAGTTTCCCTTTAAGCCAAAAACAACACCAAGTTTTGTCCTCCGCTGTATAGTTTTATTTCCATTCACTCTTATTTTTTTGGGGGCTATTGAAGTAAACCTGTTGATATTTAGACTTGGGATCATCCATATTTATATCTACGAATGAGGTCTATGGGGTGTATGGATGATAAAAGGGAGATAAAGGAAGGAAGAAAGGGAAAAGAGGGAGGGGAAAGGTTAGCCATCCATTTTTTTTTTTTTTTTTTTGTGGCCTGCGGGAGTACAAAGGTCTATGCTAATTCATGAAGGAGAATTACTCAGGTTTCCCCCTTCCCTTTTTTTTTCCTGAGAACAGAAAAGAAATTTGGTGTTTTATGGTGGAAAGGAGAACTTCTTGCTTTCCCTCTCATTATTATTATTGTTACTACTACTACTACTACTACTACTACTACTACTACTACCACAACCACCATACAATACTCAAGTGCTATATATTTTCTTTTCTTCTTTTATTTGTGAACCTAATAACACTTTAAA
The DNA here is from genome assembly GCF_035594125.1 of Scylla paramamosain. NCBI lineage: Eukaryota > Metazoa > Arthropoda > Malacostraca > Decapoda > Portunidae > Scylla > Scylla paramamosain. The sequence continues at coordinate 13,426,800 of NC_087168.1, forward strand.
ATAAGTCCATTACATTTCATCATCATATTTTTTTCTTTATCTTCCCCCTTCCATATCAGAACATACACTTTTAACATCTCGTAACATTTTTTTTTCACATTCTATATTTTTCCCTACCTACTATTAAACTTCAAATACAAATAAAACAGTCTCTACATATATTTCATGAATACACGCACTTTTTTTTTTCTACGTACAATTTTTCATTCAATTCATCTCAATTAAACTATCCATTTCTGAGGCATTTATTCCATATCCGAGTATTAATCCCTCCTTCTAACCTGTCATCACATTTGTACAGCATAAAAAAAAAACCCTATACAAATACCTTCCTAACAGTGCCTTTAAGT
>NC_087168.1:13429649-13434649 GCF_035594125.1 Scylla paramamosain
GCACCTCTTCCCACCACTGAAGGCCCAGCAGGGAGTAACAGGTGCCTCAACAGGTAGTACAGCGTCAGCCACACACCACTGACAAACACACCACACCCTGCCTCGGTAATACACACATACTTTATAGCAATCCCAAACCTTTTCTAATTTTCACCCACTTTTTATATATGATTCCTACCTTTTCTTTCTTTAGGTGTTGGTATGTTCATTTATTTTAGTCTCTCATCACTCGGTAGATTTTCTGAGCTCTGAGGAATCTTATTTTCTACTCTTTGTACTCTTCTTTAATTCTCCGGTGTTTGGCTCCATGGAAATACAGTTTAAGGCTTCCATGTTCCTTCTTGCTAAACTCAGGTCAAAGTAGAAGCAGAGCAACTCATATATATACGAAAAAACGAAAACAATATGGATTTTTCTCAGTGATTGTTTTCTCTCTCTCTCTCTCTCTCTCTCTCTCTCTCTCTCTCTCTCTCTCTCTCTCTCTCTCTCTAGGCTTTGAAATTTGAGAACCACGATGCAGCAAGAAAAAACTGAGCGAGCGAAAAATATGAGAAAAGAAACCAAAGTGATGAAGAAAAAAAAAAAGAAAACACCATGGAAACACGAGAGAGAGAGAGAGAGAGAGAGAGAGAGAGAGAGAGAGAGAGAGAGAGAGAGAGAGAGAGAGAGAGAGAGAGAGAGAGAGAGAGAGAGTACATCACCTAAGAAAAATACATGAAGCTGTACCATATAAAAAGCTTAAGTGAAGAGAGGAAACAAAATCTTAACTGAAGCTGAACGTAGAAAAAAAAAAAAAAAGTTATACGATGGGAAAAGAAAAGGGCAAAAGTTTTTATCGCTACCTAGAGGAGGAGGAGGAGGAGGAGGAGGAGGAGGAGGAGGAGGAGGAGGAAACATGGTGTCAGTAACCCTTAATTTTTTTCCATTTATATCACTCAAAATAAATAAATAAATAAATAAAATAAAATACAAAACTTATGAAAACCACAAATATTTCTCTCTTTATCAATTGTTACATCCATATTAATCCACACTAGTTATCATTATGTATAATTTGTTACTTATCATCATCACTTACTCATTATTTCCTAACATCACTTACAAAACTTCTAACACTCCCTAGCCCTCCTCATCTTAACCCCAACCTCACTACTGTCCATTCCTTCACAATCCAGTATCATTATCCCCCAAAAAAATCCACATTACGTATCCATTTATCTCTTTATAAACCCCAATCAACTTTATTCTAACCAATACTAATCACACATCCATAATCCAGTCTCCTAACTTAACGTAACCAAACCTAACCTAACCAAACCTAACTTAACCTACCTACCGTAACCTAACCTACCCTAACCTACCCTAACCTAACTTAACCTAACCTACCCTAACCTAACCTATCCTAACCAACCCTAACCTAACCTAACCTACCTTAACCTAACTAACCTACCCTAACCTACCCTACCCTAACCTAACCAGTAATGCACCTGATCCTTATCGTAACTCTAATCTCTATTCTTTATCCACCATTACCACCACCACCACTACGATAAGAAGATAAAGGTGAAAGAAGACTAGAAGTGAGTTTGGAAGAAGAGATAAGGAAAAAGTAGATAATGCAGATGAGTGAAAACTAGAAGAGGTTTGGAAGAGACGATAAGAAGGGAAATGGATGATGAAGGAGGAGGTGAAGGAGTAGTAGAGGGAATCTGAAAGAGGAGATAATAGAGTAGGAGAAAAGAAGTAGGAAAAAAGGAGTTTGTGGTAGAGTTAAACTGGAAGTGAAGGAAAACAAAGTGGATGGAGAAGTGAAGAAAACAGTAAGGTAACAGTATAAAAAACAATGGCGACATGTAAAAAGTGGAAGATGGAATGAGAGGTTAAAAGATGGGCGGATGGAAGTGGTAGCGTTCATTTCCCCTCTTATCTCCTCCAAGCTCCCTCCTTAGTACTCATTCATCTCCTTTATCATCTACTTCCCTCTTCTCCTTCTACCGAACTATTCTGGAGAAGGAAAAGAAGGTGAGGAAAGACGTGATTTAGGGAAACGCAAAATGATAGGGAGGGATGGGCAGGATGAGGATAAAGGGTGATAGAGGTAGATGAGGACTGAAAGGAAGAAGGGACGGGTGAGAGGAATACGACACGAGAAAGATGAGGTCGGTGAGAGGGGTGACAGCAGGCCGAGAGAGGAGAGATGGGGTGACGGGGTGATGGGGTGAGGGGAGCAGAGAGGGAGGGAAGAATGGTGATATATGCAGAGGGAGGGAGAAGGAATGTGGGTTTTCTTCTTAAGGAGTAAACACACACACACACACACACACACACACACACACACACACACACACACACACACACATCATATGTAGATTTTCCCTGCTACCATAGAAAGGAGCTGATAAGAAGTTGATTATATTTTTGTCCTCCTCCTATTTCCGTTTCCATTTCGACCTTCTCATTTTAAATTCAACATTAAATTTTTCTTCTCATCACCTCCACTACTAGCACTGCTGCTGCTGCTGCTGAGCGGTCTGTGATATTACATATAGAAATGTAAAATTTTTCATATAGAAATGAAAAATGTATTGGAATACAAAGCAATCCCGACATCAGAATGGCGCGGCAAGGAAAAGAAAAGTTACACAAATAGATTTATAGATTTCCTGTGAGAAAAAAAGAAAAAAAAAAAAAAAAGAAAAAGAAACTCCTCCGCTAAGCTTATTTTTTGGCGGTGATGTTTAAACACTTGTTTTCCTTTTTTTTTTTTTAACCCAACCCATTTGTGGAAGTTTTACTGATTTACTTTTTTCGACTTTTTGTCCCCACCGGAATCCCGCCCAACCCCAATTAAAAAAAAAAATAAATAAAGAAAATAAATAAAATAAATAAATAAATAAATAAATAAATAAAAATACGGTGGTGCCTGGTGTTCGTGCATGGCGGGAAGGCGCGGCGCGTGGACCAGCCCACTGACAGGAAGAGAAAATTTTTAAGGTGAAAAATCTCCCTCAGTTAAGATAATTTTTTGGGGGTGGATGAAGATGTGAACATTTCTTACACGTCTTCCAAGACATGCTAGTGCCAGGATAAAGCTCCTTAATTAAATTTTTTTATTAAAAGTTTTATCTTTTTTTTTTTTTTAACAGACAGCGTGTGTGTGTGTGTGTGTGTGTGTGTGTGTGTGTGTGTGTGTGTGTGTGTGTGTGTGTGTGTGTGTGTGTGTGTGTGTGTGTGTGTGTGTGTGTGTGTGTGTGTGTGTGTTATTTCCGAAATACGTTTTACCATATGACATTACTAATCATAAGATAAAGGTGAAGTAAATAAGGACGTGAAAAGCCATTCTGACATCACAGAAAAAAAAAATAAATAAAAAAATAAAAAATAAAAACTCATAGGATTACTAAGAAAATTTTGACAAAGCCTCTGCCAGCAAGTCAGGAAGAACTTCAGCGCTAAGAGAATACATTCACTATTTATAACGAACAACGAACTTTAGCTAAGCAGAAAATGGCCTTTTTTTTTATTGACATCAAAGTGACATTACAGGACTTACCCTCATATGGAAGTGTAAACCCTGATGGACACACAGAGGTACACAGGCATCGCGGAGTGTATTCATATCGCGTATTGCTTTTGTGTGTGTCATCCCTCCCGCTCACCGTCACATCATCTTGGCGCTAATTGCCGTCCTTTCAAGGGGAATAAAGAACGAGGAATGAACACGGTATCTCTCTCAGCAGACTGCAAAAAAAAAAACGGAGAAGCGAAAAAGAAAAAGGAAGACATATCAAAGAATAAGAATATGAATGGATAGAATTGTGGAAGAGGAGGAGGAGGAGGAGGAAAAATGGGAGGTTGACCAGAGTTTTATTAGGGAGAGATAAGATGACAGAAAAGTAGTAGTAGTAGTAGTAGTAGTAGTAGTAGTAGTAGTAGTAGTAGTAGTAGTAGTAGTAGTAGTAGTAGTAGTAGTAGTAGTAGTAGCAGCAGTAAACAAATTTGGCAAAAGTTCCGTAAAAAAAAAGGGGGGGAATAAATAGGGAAAAAAAGGAAGAGAGCATGAGCAATTGATAACTTGAAGAGGATTTGAATATTTTCCGATGTCCTCTTGCAAGTCCGCTCCTCCTCCTCCTCCTCCTCCTCCTCCTCCTCCTCCTCCTCCTCCTCCAACTACCCTTCCTCTTCTTCCTTTTCCTCACCTCTCTTTTTCCTCTTCTTCCTCCTATTTTTCATTCTCATTCTTCTTTTCTCTTCCTCCTTACAATGCGCTTCATTTGCATCCGTTCCTTCCTTCTTCCCCCATTCTCTCTCTCTCTCTCTCTCTCTCTCTCTCTCTCTCTCTCTCTCTCTCTCTCTCTCTCTCTCTCTCTCTCTCTCTCTCTCTCTCTCTCTCTCTCTCTGGCTAAGCTCCAACACTTTTCTACAACTTGCACTAAGATTGAAGGAAGAGACGCAGAAGGTTTGAATACAGATAATAGCACTGTTGTTATTGTTGTTGTTGTTGTTGTTGTTGGTGGTGGTGGTGGATGTGGTGGTGGTGGTCTTTTCATTGTTGTCGTTTTTGTTGTTATTTTTGTTGTTGATAGTGATGTTTTTGTTGTTGCTGCTGTTGTTGTTGTTAATGTGCTGCTGTTGCTGCTACCGTACAGGGGTAAAAATAAACAAGTGGTGTAAAAGTAAACAAACCCAATTTGTATGTTTAAATATTGGTATTCAATCAACATAATGTATTAGATACACAGTAATTTCAATGTAGGTGGGTAGTAACTGCATCACTTGACACTGAATTTCATTAATTTGTGTCAATAAGTGTACCACTTCTAGCAGAGCGTATTTTCCTTGTGTTTCAGGCGATTATGAGAAAATGGACTGTTAAGGTCTTCTTATAATTTACTAAATTTAAGAAGTTTTTTTCCTGTTGTTTTAATGGATACACTTTCCACAAGGTAAGCTATAAATAGCAAACAGGTCATCCATGTAGGTTATAACAACTGATATGC
>NC_087168.1:13442149-13449649 GCF_035594125.1 Scylla paramamosain
GAAAAAAGGAACAAATAATGAAGAATATGGGTATGGAATTGTACTGAAGATATTGCATGAAACGAAATAAAGTATAAAGCATAAATAGAGTCGTTATGAGAATCCAAAAGAAAAGAAATTGGTGGTTATGGAGCACGAAGCTATACTGAAGATAATCTATGAAAGGAGAGAAAATACAATTGTAACCAGAATCACAAACAAATAAATAAATAAAAACATATAATAAATGAATAAATTAATAAATAAATAAACATACGAATAACTAAAGTAAGGAACTAACTATAGAAAAATAAATAAAAATGACAAACTTTGAGTAGACAGTTGTAGTGAAGAAAAATGTAACAGTGAAAGGAGATACAGTAACATTGAATTATACATAACCAGAGAAAGCGCAAAGGAAAGACAGGTTAATAAGAGGAAACTGATAGACTGAATGCCCTGAAGGAGGAAGTAAACAGTGATATATAGAAGGGAGCTGCACATCAGGCAGTGTAATGAAGGGAGGGGAACACAACAAGTAATACTGTAATCAAGAGGGAACGAAAGAAACAAAAGCTGAAGAAAACATGAAACTGAAGGATAGACAACAAAAAAAAAACAATACAGAAATACATTACGAATAAAAAAAAATAAAAAAAAGGAAAAAGCCGAAGAGGAAAGATAGAGAAAAAAAAATTAAGGATTAAATGCAGAGAAAGGAAAAGAAGTAATTAGTGAAAGAAAGTGAAAGAAAATACAATATGAATAGATATGCAAACAGAAAAAAAAATAGAAAAGTCGTGAAGAAAGTAGGACTGGATGTACGAAAAAGAAAAACTAGATAAGACAGAGAGATAAAAAAAAAAGAACTAGATTAAAAGAAAAAGGAAAAGAAAAGTATAGGAAGAAAAGAAACAAGGAAAACACGGAAGAACTCAAAGAAGGAAAAGTTTACGAGGAAAGGAAAGAATTGCATAAAAAAGAAAACGAGGAAGATATCGAAGTTAGTGGCACGTACATTAACAATCCTATATCACTTCAATCACCAGCCATACACGACCTCAAATCCACAAAACACCACATCGGTTTCCACCACCAAATTGTTTTAACCACTCAGAACGAATTCAACCTACGTACAGCTGAAATAAAGGCACACGAGTACATGACAAATATATTTAGAGGAGAACTGACAACTGAGTCCGTGCCAGAATGCCGGGGAAAAGCAGGGAGTCAAGGAGGAGGGCAAGGGAGCAAGTAATATAATTTTGCATATATGAGCAGCAGTTCAGACCCGAGCCAAAGTTAAATAGAGAAAGTTAGAGAAAATAGAATATAGAGTCCTGTCAGAAGCATTAGGCGCTTTGAGAAGAATGAAAGAAAAAAAAGTGAGGTTCAGAGAGAGAGAGAGAGAGAGAGAGAGAGAGAGAGAGAGAGAGAGAGAGAGAGAGAGAGAGAGAGAGAGAGAGAGAGAGAGAGAGAGAGAGAGAGAGAGAGAGAGAGAGAATTAAACCGAAAGCCAGAAATGTTGCAGAAATTCACAGAGAAAAATCACAGTACATAGTTCACGACCTCCCGTACTGTCTCGTCACTCAGGTCGATCAGCCACGCTCACAGTTCACGGCTCTGTCATATTCTAGGGACTCAAGAAGCGAGAGGCGAGAGGAGCGTGGCTACAAGTGCTCGTCATTACAGTATTTTTATTTATTTTTTTCGTATTCCAATAGTTTAAGTCTTTATCTTCATCAGGTGCGCGTAGTAATGTGAGAGGAAGAAGACCTGAATTTTGTAACGCTTTGCTCTCTCACCACGAGTGTTTTCAAAGGCCAAAAAGATGATTAGTCGGGTTCTTAAGAGTGTTTCTTCTGTTGATATGTTAACAAAACCATAAGAACACACTTAAAAACCTGCGAAACTTCAACTAGAGTCTTCTGAATGTAGTGGAGATGTGGCGCAAAGTGTTTCAGAGTATAATCCTAAGCCGTCATGTCTCTTAGGTTTAGTGAAACGTTGCATGGTAGTCAGGTTGGCTGTTATGAAAATCCGTGGAAGGCATCAAGGGTTAATCGCGAAACAGATTTTTTTAATTTTTTTTTCTGTAATACGGCAATGTCATGGGGCAACAAAAAGAATTAAAAAAAGGCCCACTGAGGTGCCAGTCCTCACAGAAAGGTCAAAAGGATCATCCAAAATTGTAAGATAAATGTCTTGGAACCTCAGTCTTGAAAGAGTTCAAGTCAAAGGAAGAAGGAAATACAAATACGAGTATAGACCTAAGTAAAGTCTCTACAGTGAACCAACATGGATATATATATATATATATATATATATATATATATATATATATATATATATATATATATATATATATATATATATATATATATATATATATATATATATACTCGTACATATATATATATAAGTGGAAAAAAAAACGATAAAATCAACAATTAAGACAATAATGAAGGAGTCTCAGTAGTGAATAAACATGGATACGAAAAATTAGCAAAGGTGAAGAAATACAATAAATAAATAAATAAATAAATAAATAAATAAATAAATAAATAAATAAATAAATAAATAAACAAAACAACGGAGACAATGCGGAATGAGTTACCAGGCAGGTGCTAACTTTTGCTTTAAATTTCTCTATAGCAACTTCAGAATCCATCTTGTCAGAAGTACGATGCGCCCTTGAGTCAAACTGGGGATAAGTGAGCGGGGGAAAACTGGTAAGTGCAACAAAGATAAAAACCCGGAGTCTCTTGCCCCTGATACCAATGTTGATCACAGGAGCACAACGCACAAAGAACAAGCAGCAACAGACCTCTTGGCCCTTGTGTGACTGTTATTATTCAATAATGAGAGCTGCAGGATAGAAAACAAAGGCACGTCACTCGGCACAAGGCCATGGCTGCGTCACACTGAGCGCGTCACACAACACACACAACTGCGAGACGTACTTGATGGCTGACCCGAACACACATATACAATAAGTAATTAAATAAGTACATAAATATATAAGTAAATAAATATGAATAAACAAATATACAAATAAAAATAAATGAATGACTAAAATAAATAATAATAATAATAATAATAATAATAATAATAATAATAATAATAATAATAATAATAATAATAATAATAATAATAATAATAATAACAATAATAGTAATAATAATAATAACAATAATAACATGTAAATAAAAAGTAAATAACCAAATAAAATAAAATAAATCGATAAAATAAAATAAAAATATAAATAGTGGAGTTTACAGATACGAGTAGACTAACATGACGCAGGTTAAGTGAAGCACACTTCATTATTACCTTAGTCTTCCACTACGCATCAACTTAACTCACAGCAAAGCACGACTTCAAATGTTTTATTATTGCATACACTAATTCGCAAAATGGCAACCCAACTTCGTTACAAGTGTGAAATACTGCGACGAGGAATTACGAAAACAGTTGTGTGTGCTTTGTGTGTCTGACTGTCCGTGTGTCGCCCCGTCCTGGAGCAAAACGTACGTCCAGTTCAGGAAATATTAATGAATCGTTTAGCAAAGAGTAAAATGTTTAACGATACAAGTATTCAGTCATTAACTTACTCCAAATAACTTGCCCTGCGATAATTTGTACTGAGCAAATACACGTAATTATAATATTCATATGTATGTAGAATATATATATTATAACAGACCGAGATTCCCTTTAAAGACAGGCTGCCAATACGGGGCCTTGAAAATAAAAATACACGAAGGAGAATAAATGAATAAGAATATAAAAAGAAAGGAAATGTTTGCAGTCTCTTCACTCCGTCTGTGTCATTCGTCTTGTACGATGCGAGGGGAGTACAGTGGCAATATTCCTCCAGTGTGGTCGTGGAGTGTGTGGTCGGCCCGTGTATCCCTTGCCTTAACGGAGAGAATCCACATAATGAATATTCAATAATATTTACCTTAGCATATCAGGTCAGCGCAGGAAGCTTTTGTGTGTTCAGTCTCCCAGAGTCTCCGAAGTTTGATTCATTATTCTATGCACACCTGGCGCATTATTAACTAAAGCAACAGCCAATGCAGTGAGTCACGGTAAGGGAATTCCAGCGAGTAATTTGCTTGGGATGCGCGTCTGGCAGAACAGCACTCGCCTACAATCGGGCTACGGATAACAGCAAGAATTTTCACATCAAGTCACGAGTTGCAGAGTTGTTCATCACTGAATAACAAGCACATGCTAAGTTCACATGTTATACCGATCATGCGCAGTGAAAGAATCTACATTACTGTCGGGTGAGCAAGAACACTCAGCAGAATTAATATTTGTAGTGTGGATTTTGGACAGGACAGGAAAACAGGTGGAGTGCAAAGTTCGTAACATTAAGATAAGTGACAATATGACAGTAATATTTCCACAGTGGACGAATCTAAAACAAAATACAATCGACAAATTTAGAAAGTAAAGAGAGGACAAACCACTGACTGACATTTGCTATTTGTTTTCATTTAATAAAATAAATAAGACAGCTTTATCTTTATAGTGGACGAATCTCACACATTACAAAATATAAGTACGGACATGTAGAGAGAAAAGAGAAGACAAGGAACTGACATTATCTGCTCACTGTCAGAGGCACAAACAGCTGCACCACATACGACCCGGAAGTGGCCAGAAAAGAGAAAACTACTCCATTTGGCTGCTCTTATCAAGGGCGCTATAGTGAGTCACCAGTCTGTATCCTTACTCTGCCTTCTGCTTGTTCTTCCCCTGGACACATCACCGAGGAAACTACTAATACGTAAAACTATAGAATGCATTGATGTCTTGCCACTGATGAAGGCTTCTCTTAACCTTTCACTGTGATATTGAACAATTCCCACCACTAAAAGTAATGCATAGAAACTTTATAACCATCTACAAGAAAGACGGGGAAAAAAAAAAAGAATAAATAAATAAAAAAATAAAAATAAAATAATAATAATAATTAAAAAAAAGCAATTTCTAGCCAGTTCAGTGTTTGGAGGTGGCTGTAGAACAAGTAACGATGCTTCAGAGTGATTGATAATTAAGGGATGATATGCCAAATAGCAGTGAAAGGGTTAAGTTATAATAAAGGTCTCTCTCAGCACAGATAAAGGTCGAGTATAAAATATTACAAGCACGAGAAGTAAAGGATAAGGAAGCAAGGAATGATGAAGACTATTATACAACAAGAATGATTTTTCCTCTCCCTCCTTTTCCCCTTAATAAAAAAAATAAAAAAATAAAAAAAATATAATGGAGCTAAAATATTAAGTTAATTAAGGGCGTGAGAAATTTTGTACCGTTCAGAGTCACGCAACCCTGCAGAAAATGCTTGCCTTAAACGAGAAAGCAAAAATATATCACGCCACTGAAAATACTTAATAAAAATAACATTAAACATAATCACTGCGCGTTAAAGTGAGCGAGTACAATAAACAGACAAATGACGTAATGAAAATGGAATCGATAAGGAATATAAAGAATTAAAGAAAGAGGAAGAACTAACAAGACTATCAGGCACAGATAGGTAATGAGGAAGAGAATTTTGGAAGAATGAGATTTTTTGTAGGGTAAGAAAGGCAATATGTCTACCTGTCTCTCTCTCTTTCACCTACCAATCTATCTATCAATCTGTATCTCTGTCTATCTATCTACCTGTATCTACCTGTTTATATATTGTACCTCTACTTACCTATCCATCTGTCTACCTGTCTATCTATTTATATCTATCTGTCTATTTACCTGTATCTACTTGTCAATCTACATGCATCTACCTATCTATTTTACTTACTTTACCAAATTATCTATCAATGTGTACCTACATGTCTCTCTATTTACCTGTATCTATTTGTCTATCTATTTACCTGTATGTCTACCTATATCTACCAATTTATCTATCAATTTGTACCTGTCTATCTGTCTACCTGTCTACCTTTTTGTCTAATAGCAGAAGTGATAATGGATTTTCTTATGTTCCCTCGTCACGTTTTCTAATAATCCCGTCTAGTCCCTCTCCGTTCCTCCATTGCTGAAAACACTGGCATCTCTCTCTCTCTCTCTCTCTCTCTCTCTCTCTCTCTCTCTCTCTCTCTCTCTCTCTCTCTCTCTGGAAGAAGGAAAAGTATAAAGAAAGAGGAAGAAGGTAAGATAGGGAAGATGGAACTAAAAGAAGAGAGGAATGAGGTTGGGAAGGAGAAATTGAATAAAGAGGAATGGAAAAGAAAAGAACGAAGTAAATAAGGAGAAGAAGAGAAAAATGGAGGGAAGGATATTCAAGAAGGATGAAGGAAAGACGGGAAGAGTGAAGGATGAGGTGAGATGGATTAAGAATGATTAGAGAGAGAGAGAGAGAGAGAGAGAGAGAGAGAGAGAGAGAGAGAGAGAGAGAGAGAGAGAGAGAGAGAGAGAGAGAGAGAGAGAGAGAGAGAGAGAGAGAGAGAGAGAGAGAGAGAGACCCGAAACCTAACATATTACCAACAAAAACACGCCAAATTTTGATGAAAGAAACAGATTCATTATATTTCACTACTTCACATCCATTACTTTACACTTATTTTCACTAGACAGAACACTTTATCACAAACAATCTCTTAAGAACCAACAAAACTACCACTGTTTGTCGATTAGGTTAAGTTGGGTCAGGTTTGGTAAGGTCAGGTTAGGTTAGATTAGGTTAAGTTTGGTTATGTTAGGTTTAGTTAGGTTACGTTAGGTTAGGTTAGGTTAGGTTAGGTTAGGCTGGGTTAGGTTTGATTAGGTTAAGTTAGGTTTATTTTGATTAGGTTTAGTTAGAGTAGATTTAGTTTGGTTTGCTTAGGTTAGGTTAGGTTAGGTTAAGTTTGGTTAGGTTTGGTTTGATTAGGTTAGGTTAGGTTAAGTTTGGTTTGGTTTGGTTTGCTTTGATTGGGTTAGGTTAGGATAGGTCTATTAGGTTAGGTTATATGACGTTATCCTTTCTCCCTATTTGTTCTTCCTTCACCTCTTCCCTATTCCTATCCTCACTTCTTCGTTCCCTCCTTTCTTCACTGTCTCTCTATTTTCCATTCTCCTTCCTTAAATCCTTCATTGTTTGCCCTTCATGTTCCCTTGCGTCACTTCACGGCAAAGGAGAGAAATAAACATGAGACAAAACTTAGCTGCACCAATACTGGGAGGCGTCAAGGGGAGAGTGTCTGTGTTTATCAAGAGTTCCCAAGGGCTTCGCGATCCCACTGGACAAACTTTTTCTCTCCGCTATCAAAGGAAGAAGGAAGGAACGCTGGTGGTGGTGGTGGTGGTGGTGGATTTTTTTCTTTTTCGTATTTCATCACAGTCACCAGGAAAACAAGAGTGACTGTTTGTGTATATATATTTTTTTCTTTTCTTTGTCTTCTTCGTTTTCTTTGTTGTCGTTGTTGTTGTTGTTGGTGTTTCCTCCTCCTCATCATTTCACTATAATTACTAGCAGTGTTACGATTACAATTCCTAAAGCAACAATTTCAACAAAAACATCAA
>NC_087168.1:13464649-13479649 GCF_035594125.1 Scylla paramamosain
GTAAAATGAGGATCGCCACTTGGAACATTAGAACAATGTATAAAACAGGAAAAAGGAGAATGTGGAGAATGAGATGAGGAGGTTGAATGTAAATGTATTGGGTCTCGGTGAAGTGAGATGGCCAGGAGTTGAATGTGTTGAGACACGGACAGGAGGAAGTTTTATTTACTCTGGAGGTCAGACAGCTGAGAGAGGGGTAGGGGTGATGGTAGATAAAATGATGAAAAAGTGTCTAACTGGATACTGGGCTGTATGAGACAGAGTTGTTGTAGTGCGCTTAAAAGGTGTCCCTTTCAACATCTGCATTATACAAGTATATGCAGCCACATCTGAACATGACGAGGAGGAAGTTGACCAATTCTGTTCCGAAGTAAATCAAGCAAGAGAACAATGCGAAGAACATGAGGTTATAATAATGATGGGTGACCTTAATGCTAAGGTTGGACTAGGAAGAACGGGGAACATTGCAGGTCCACATGGATTGGGACAAAGAAATGAGAGAGGTGATAGGTTTGTGGACTGGTGTTTAGAGAATGAACAAGTAATAGCAAACACGTGGTTCAGGCATCATCCAAGATATCTCTGGACATGGAAAAGTCCTGGTGACAGAGTTAGAAACCAGATAGATTATATAACAATAAACGAGATTTAAAAATTCAATCCAGCAAGTTAAGACGAACCCAGGAGCTGATTCTAATAGTGACCACATACCAGTGGTGGCTACTGTACAGGTAAAGCCTAAGAAGATAAGGATTAATGAAAGGAAACCAAGACGACACCTGCAACTGTTAAAAACGGAGGGAATAAAGAATCAGTATGCATTAAAAGTACGAAACAAGTATGAACAGCTGAAAGATGAATGCACAGGAGAATAGACGGCAGAACAAAAATGGAATAATTTAGAAAAAGCTATCAAAGAAGGAAACAATTTAATCCCAGAGTGAGAGAGAAGATCAAGGAAACCATGGATGACAGAGGAGATTTTACAGATGATGGATGAAAGAAGACAGCTTAAAGGACGAAATGAGGAACAGTGTAATGTACTAAACAGACAAATTCATCAAAAATGTATTGAGGCAAAGGAAATATGGATGAACGACAACTGTGAAGAGATAGAAGAACTGGCTAAAAGGGACCAACAGCTGATGTATGAAAAAGTGAAGGAGATAACATACAAAAAGAAAACAACTAGCACTGGAATAAAAAAGGGGAGATGGAACAGTAGTGATGGAAGCAGATGCAATTTTGGAAAGGTGGACAGAGTATATTGGTGAATTATTCAATGACGATAGGACAGAAACTCTTGATGTGAACAACAATGGGGAGGGTCCATCGATAATGAAGGCAGAAGTGCGGGAAGCTTTAAAGAAAATGAAAAAAGGAAGCGCAACAGTAGATGATGGGATAGCGGGGGAGATGTTGGAAGCATTGGATAAATATGGCGTAGACATGTTAACAGAGATTGCTAGGCAAGTGTATGAGAATGGGGAGAGAGTAGCACAGATGTATAAATCAACCTTTATTACTTTGCCCAAGATACCGGGAACTCTTGAGTGCAATAAACATCGCACAATTAGTGTCATGAGTCAGGTAACAAAAATAATTTTACGAGTGGTTCTAGATAGAATGAGGAATGAAATACTCCCTGAGATTGGAAATGAACAGTGTGGTTCCATCAAGGAGAAAGGTACGAGGAACGCGATCTTCATTCTGAGGATGTTGATGGAAAGATTAATAGAAGTGAAGAAAAATCTTTATGTTTGTTTTGTAGATTATGAGAAAGCGTTCGACCGTGTTAGACATGTAAACCTTATGAGAATGCTGGAAGGGTTGGAAATAGATGGTAAAGATCTTCGACTAATACATAATTTATATTGGAACCAAGAAGCAGCAGTGCGAGTAGGAGATAAAGAGTCGGAGACGCAGAGCATAAAGAGAAGCGTGAGACAGGTATGTGTGATGTCCCCTGATCTCTTTAACTACTACAGTGAAATTATAATGAGGGATTTAAGAGATATGGAAGGAGTAAAAGTGGGAGGCACCAACATCAACAACATAAGATATGCAGACGATACGGTGCTGCTGGCGGAATCCCAAGACATACTACAAGACCTGGTTAACACACTAAATAGATCAAGCAGACAGAGAGGCCTAACAATTAACAAAAAGAAAACGAAAGTGATGGTAGTATCGAAAGAGGAGCAACCGCCACAAATAAATATATTACTTGATGCAGAACCCCTCAAACAGACAACTTTAATTATTTGGGAAGCACGATCACATGTGATGGGAAATGTGAGATGGATATAAAGAGAATAGTACTTGCAAAGAATGCATTTGGCAAGATTAAAAACTTGGTGACGAATGTTAAAGTATCAATGGGTACAAGAAGAAGGTTTGTGAAATGCTTTATATGGTCGGTTTTGTTGTACGACTGTGAGTCCTGGACAGTGAGAAAGGCAGATGAACAAAGACTTCAAGCAGCTGAGATGTGGTTCTGGAGGAGGATGCTTAAGATATCTTGGACAGAAAGAATAAATGAAGAAGTGTTGCAAGGGGTGGGTGTTGGAAGAGAGTTGATGAGTACGGCTAGGAGTAGACAGATGCGCTTCCTGGGCCATGTTATGAGAAGAGAGGGACTGGAACATCTATAGCTGGTAAAATAGAAGGCAAGAGACCACAAGGAAGATCAAGACAGAAGTACATGGATGGACTGGTGCGAGTGACTGGAGGAGGAATGTCTGCAGCTCAGTTCAACCAGGGACAGGGAGCAGTGGCAAACCATGGTTGGCGACGTCCTACGGGATATGGCACGTCAATAATAATTCCTCCTCCTCCTTTTCCGTCATCTTTCCTCTTCTTTACCACGACTATTTGTAACTGTTATCTTTTATTCTTTCTTGTTCTCCTCCTCTTATTTCCTTTTCTCCTCTCTTCTACTGTCTGCTGTTTTTTTTTTTTTTTCATCTCTTTCTTCGCTGTTATTTTTATTTTCCATGTTCTCTTTTTATTTATCTTCATTTACTAACGAACCTCCTTTTAGTCGTATTCGTTATTTCTCTTTCTCTTCCTCCTCTTCATCATCATCACCTCACTTCCTTCTCTTCTGTATCCTTTCTCATCCTCTTACATGTTTTCAGTTTTTACTCATCTCCTCCTTCACCTCTTCCTTTTCTTCTTCTTCCTCTTACAGCTTTCTCTCCTCTTTCTACTGTTCACTACCTTTCTCCCTTTCTTTTTGTCCTCTTAAATACTTTCACTTATTACACATCCTCCTCCTCCTCCTCCTCCTCCTCCTCCTCTTCCTCCTCCTCCCCCCTCCTCCTCCTTGTCCTCCTGCTCCTTTGTAACGCGAGATTCGGCAAAGGAAAAATTCATTAATAGTTTTCAGATTGTGGAAAATTCGAATCATTGAATTAATTAAAGGTAATCAGAGGCGACGGTCCTCACGTCACCCATAGGACAATAATAATAATAATAATAATAATAATAATAATAATAATAATAATAATAATAATAATATCAACAAGAACAAGAACAAGAACAAAAAGAACAAGAACAACAAGAACAAGAACAAAAACAGAAGAAGAAGAAGAAGAAGAAGAAGAAGAAGAAGAAAAAAAGAAGAAGAAGAAGAAGAAGAAGAAGAAGAAGAAGAAGAAGAAGAAGAAGAATGATAACGTAATATAACAAATACCCTGAATTATAATAATAAAGCTCTTTGTTGAATCAGAGGAGGAGGAGGAGGAGGAGGAGGAGGAGGAAGATAAGATGTATTATGTGGAGGCGAAATTACGTGTCACGGAAAGAAGGAAAGAAGGGAAGAAGTGAAGTGAATGAGAGAGAGAGAGAGAGAGAGAGAGAGAGAGAGAGAGAGAGAGAGAGAGAGAGAGAGAGAGAGAGAGAGAGAGAGAGAGAGAGAGAGAGAGAGAGAATGACGAATGGAGGAGTCAAGAAGAAAGATGGAGAGGAAAGGTGTGTTAAGACGAGCAAATTCTGCAGGAGAGATGAAGGATGCGTGGAGGAGGAGGAGGAGGAGGAGGAGGAGGAGGAGGAGGAGGAGGAGGAGGAGGAGGAGGAGGAGAATAAGAGACGGAGGAAGACAAGGATACGGAGATACAAAAGAAAAATAAGGAATAACAAACAGCAGCAGATCTCTTGGCCCACACGCGGCAATTTGTGATTACCTACAGTCTCTCCCTAACCCACTGCGAGATGTTAGATAGTACAGGCGAAGGCTCCTCCCCACCCACTGCTCCTTGAAACCGCTGCTGGCAGGGAGGGAAGAAATAACACGAGGCTCAGAACAGTTACTAAAGAGATTTTTTTAGGGAAATGAGACGGTAAATATTGATAAGTAAAGCAACAAGTACTTGATTAACAGTGCTAACATGAAAATAATAGATAAATAAATAAAAAAAAAACACACATTTCGCAATATTTCCCCAAGACACAAAATTTTAATACAACACATAACATCTTAGTTGAAATAAAAAAAAAACAATTCTTAATATTAAAAAAAAAATATACAACATAACATCTAAGTAAAAAAATAAAATAAAATAAATAAATAAAACAATAAAACATTCGTAATCCTCCAAGAAGCATCAAATTCTAACACAACACATTTAACATCTTAGTTTGGGGGATGGAAACGCAATCTGGCTATCTAACAAGCTCCTGCAAGTTGTGGGTCTTGTACTGTGGAGGACAATGGAGGACGGAGCATTGCAGACATCAGTGACAAGAATGAGGGAAGGTCTGGCTTGGTGTGTGTGGTGGGGAGGGGATGGGGGGAGAGGGGAGGGAAAGGGGGAGGAATCTCTTATCATTGATCTTGTTATGGAGGTGGTGGAGGACGTAAAAGAAATCATGAGAGAGAGAGAGAGAGAGAGAGAGAGAGAGAGAGAGAGAGAGAGAGAGAGAGAGAGAGAGAGAGAGAGAGAGAGAGAGAGAGAGAGAGAGAGAGAGAGAGAGAGAGAGAGAGAGAGAGATAATGAAGGGATAATTTCTCTCCATTAAAACAATCTCCGTGAATATTCAGGTGAATCTTCGCCACCTATCTTTTTTTTTTCTTTTTTTCTCTCTCTCTTTCTTCCTTCTTCCCCTTCCTGTTTTTCTTTTTTTTTCTCTCTCTCTCCGTATCTTCCTTCCTCACTCACATAAATCATCACCATAAAGCCATCTTTCTTTCCCTCACTAAAAAGGACCCAGATATTGTGACGCTCTCTCTCTCTCTCTCTCTCTCTCTCTCTCTCTCTCTCTCTCTCTCTCTCTCTCTCTCTCTCTCTCTCTCTCTCTCTCTCTCTCTCTCTCTCTCGTTCTTACTTATTAACTTGTTTTTACTATCTTTAAAAATTTTCCTTACACTTATTTATGTTTTTTTTTTTTTTTTTTTTCCTTAGCATTTTTCTTTTCCTCCATTTCACTTTTTGCTGTCTGTCTGTCTGTCTGTCTGTCTGTCTGTCTGTCTCTCTGTCTGTCTGTCTCTCTCTCTCTCTCTCTCTCAGCTCGTGAAGTGGAATTGAAACAGCGAGATAAGGTGAAGGAACATTTGAATATCAATACCAAATCTCAACTTCGCTGGATTTCTGGAGGTGCTGGTGGGATATTATATTTCCCCCTCTCTCTCTCTCTCTCTCTCTCTCTCTCTCTCTCTCTCTCTCTCTCTCTCTCTGCTACACTGTTACGTGATCACTGATTTTTTATTTCTAGGTTATGATATATTTTTTTTAATCTTGCTTGTTTTTTTTTTTTATATCTCTACTCCATCATTTCTCCCCTCCCCCAACTTCCTTCCTCTCTCTCTCTCTCTCTCTCTCTCTCTCTCTCTCTCTCTCTCTCTCTCTCTCTCTCTCTCTCTCTCTATTCGGGCTTCCCTGCGGCGACTGTTTACACACACAAACATATACATGCACACATACATACACATACACACACACGCAGAGAGAGAGAGAGAGAGAGAGAGAGAGAGAGAGAGAGAGAGAGAGAGAGAGAGAGAGAGAGAGAGAGAGAGAGAGAGAGAGAGAGAGAGAGAGAGAGCAAAGGACCAACAACAACAACAACAACAACAACAACAACAACAACAACAACAACAACAACAACAAGACACCCCATATAAAGTCAGGATAAACAGAATTAAGTGACGAGTGGACGGTGGAGATGAATGCTCAATAGTGAGGAAGGAGGAGGAGGAGGAGGAGGAGGAGGAGGAGGAGGAGGAGGAGGAGGAGGAGGAGGAGGAGGAGGAGGAGGAGGAGGAGGAGGAGGAGGAGGTGAGAAAGAACAGAGGTGGGGCTAAGGAAGAGGAAAGTAGAAGCGAGGAAAAAGAAGAGGAGGAGGAGGAAGATGAGAAGTGAGAAAGAGAATAAGGAAAGGTAAGAAAGAGGAGGATAAGCAGAGAACGTGAGAAAAAAAAGGGGAAGAAGTGAGAAAGAAGATGAGGAGGAGAAGGAAGATGGAAAAGGGGAAGAGGAGAGGAGGTGAGAGGGAAGAGGAGAGAGAAGAGAGGAGGGAGGAATAAATAAGGAAAGGAAGGAGAAAGCCGTGATGATGTGCTTCAAATTTTAACTTTTTTATATTATCTATTTCCTGACGCTTCCTCAGCCTCTTATAAAAGTTTTAGTGCAGCCCCGTTGATGAAGAGGAACAGGTATATTATTATTATTATTATTATTATTATTATTATTATTATTATTATTATTATTATTATTGTTATTATTATTATTGTTATTTATACCATTATCGCCCTCATTATAAGTGATATTTTTACTTTTGTGATATTACAAGTACCATCACTACTACTACTGCTACTATCACCACCACCACCACCACCACCACCGCCTGAGACACAAATATAACATCCGTGCCAGTCGTAACCACAATTACATGCAGATGAGCGATAACCAACGAACGAAGCGAGGCGGGGCAAACGAGGCAAGGCTGGGCGGGGCGGGGCGGAGTGACAGACGCGTTGCATTACCTGTGTCACGCCATTACGTTAATTGGTCGTGTTTTCAAGCAGGAAGCGGTGACAGCGATGGCTCTTTGCACGCCACACTCAGATGCATTAATACTCGCGGAGATAATGGAGCTTGTTGTGAAAGTATCCGTGTGGGGAGTCCTCCTTTATCACCTGCCTGGCGTTTACTGCCTTCACCTCACCTGGCGCTAATTAACCCTTTGACTGCTATTTGGCACACCTTGCTTTAATCGTATATCACTGAAGATGTTTCTTTTTGCTCTACATCCGTTTCTTTTTCCTCTACAGCCATCTCTAAACATGATATAGGCTTGACACAGGAAAGTTTTTTTTTTTCCCTCTTTGTCTTTCCTCCACGCGCTTGTAAACATCTTGTATATTGCCTTTAGTGGTGTGAATTGTTGGTTATCACAATGGAGAGGCTTAATCCTTCCACAGCATCATGTAACACTGGAAACACTAATGCTCGTATTACTGAACGCTTCGGGGTATCATTAATGTTATGTTCAAAGGTTTAGGAAACAATATTAGTGTGCATATAATATTGAAAACACTAATGCTCGTACTATTGAATGCTTCGGGGTTTCATTAGTGATATTTTCAAAGACTTTACAAAAATGTATTTTCTTTCACTTTTAAACTTTTTTCTTATGAACACCAACGTCTTCAAACGCTCATTTTTGCACAAGAAAAGACAGATGTTCTTCAATTCTCTCTTTTTCTGTGTCTGTACAAACGATTTTCCTGTTACAATTATCTATAAAGAAAATAAGGCCATGGCAGTGAAAGGGTTAAGTCAGGTGAGTTCGTATGTGTTTTTCCTTATGGCAGTGTAGAATACTTGTTAAACTAATGCTAGAATCATACAAACGCCCTTGATATCAAAAACTGTCCAGGTAAAATGCAGAAATGTTTGTCTCAGAGCGATTTGTGATCCAGGAAGGACGTGCCAGATATCAGTGAGTAAGTTTGTAGACTCAATAAATTCACTCCACCGTTGCTCACTTTATTTTATTTATTTATTTATTTTTTGTGTGTGTGTGTGTCGAGGAGCCTGGTTGACGGAAAAAAAAGTCAAGAAGATAAACAAGGGAGGGAATAAAAAATGTTTATTCAGTTTCGTAGGTGAACTGATATTCCTCTTTAGTGTTTTCCGTCAAAGTGTACGAATTTTCCTGATTTGTAGAAAGGTTGCCAGCAAATCAGTGGACTTTAAATCGTGAAAAACGCAAAACAAAGTGGAGGGTAGTGTGAAATCTCATGCTACTTCTGACCATGACTATAGCTCCCATTTGCAGCTACTTTTAGAATGCAATATATCGGTTATGTCATTACTGTTTCACCTGTAACTATTAAACTGACTAATAGCAGCATCTATGTCACCGCGATGCCAGCGACTAACAACACAAAACAAAGAGGGATCCTGAATAAGAAACAAGTGATAAAGTGAAGGAGGAACACACAGTTAGTCACACACCTGACGCATAACGCGGGTGTGCTGGCCACCTGTCCCCAAACATCACTGACGGGGAACTCTCTCTCTCTCTCTCTCTCTCTCTCTCTCTCTCTCTCTCTCTCTCTCTCTCTCTCTCTCTCTCTCTCTCTCTCTCTCTCATGCATATACACTCAGAGAATCTTAACATTTATTCTTGTAGGCCAGTGATTCCTAACTTGGGGTAAATTTATCCCTTGGGGGTAAAAAAATTACATTTGAAGGGGGTAAATAATTGATGTACCTGACAACTGATTAACAGTTAAATTAAATTTCATTTTGTAAAATAGAGAGAGAGAGAGAGAGAGAGAGAGAGAGAGAGAGAGAGAGAGAGAGAGAGAGAGAGAGAGAGAGAGAGAGAGAGAGAGAGAGAGAGAGTGTGTGTGCGCGCGCGCGCGTGTGGGAGAGGGAGGAGGGGGAGGAAGGGAGAGTGTATGGAAGTAGGGTGTAAATGAAAAAATACATTAAGCCGAAAGGGTTGATGATGGAGGAAATGTTATGAATCCCTGTTGTACGCTCGCTCGCTCGCTCGCTCGCTCGCGCTCTCTCTCTCTCTCTCTCTCTCTCTCTCACACACACACACACTATTATAGAGTATGATTGAGTATAAAATACTAAAAATAATGGACAAAACAATGCGCCCGAACAGGGACTCGAACCCTGGACCCTTAGGTTAAAAGCCTAATGCTCTACCGACTGAGCTATCCGGGCTTCTGTAGAGAGCGTGAGAGTGAAAACAGGTTAACCCCGTGACTGATGCCGCTTTTCACCACGTATACTATAGCACTTCAGTATTACAGTATAGCACATCTAGCTTTATAGTGATTTAGAGAATGCTTAGGAAAATATAAGTGAATGATGAATTATTAAAAACATTTCAGTATTTGTAGTAAAGATAAAAAGAGAAGAAAAAACATCAAGAACGAAACACACACACACACACACACACACACACACACACACACACACACACACACACACACACACACACACACACACACACACACACACACACACACACACCAAAAAGATAAAACAATGCAGGCGGGTATTAGCAGCGTAGGAAAAATTAAGGAAATTAAAAGAATAAGCCCGCTCCCTCCCTCCCTTGTTAGGACTCTCATGGCGCGGAGTTAAATGCGTGGCAGTGAAGGAACAGCTCCCTTTAAAACTCTTAAGAGGCGCTGAGAGGAGAGAGAGGGGGAGACACACACTTCACTCCAGCTCCTTCACAGCGCGTCTAAGGGAGGAGGTTAAAGCGCGCCTCAAAAGGTTGGAGATAAGGGAAAGGTTCTCGCGAGCACTCTTAAAGCACCTCAGGACAATACTTGCACTCACACTCAAATGAAATATGTAGAGTAATATGAATTGTGTACTTAAGAAAATTGAAGACTAAATATTTGGACACTTAAGAAAAAAACAAGGGTTAAGTAGAATACCAAAGTACTTAATGAATTGAAGACTGAATATTTGCACACTTAAAAAAATAGAAAGGGTTAAGTAGAATAACAGTGTACTTAACGAAGTGAAGACCAAATATTTGCACCCTTAAAAAAAGAGGGGGGGGGGGTTAAGTAGAATACCAGTGTACTTAAGACAATTGAAGACTAGATATCCGCACACTTAAGAAAAAAAGATTAAGTAGAATATCAGTGTATTTAATGCAATTGAAGACGAAACACGCATATTAAAGAATATAAATAATAATAATAATAATAATAATAATAATAATAATAATAATAATAATAATAATAATAATAATAAATGGGAAGTAAAATTAGAGGTGCGCTTAAGGAAATAGATTAAACACTTGCGCGCGCGCACGCAACACACACACACACACACACACACACACACACACACACACACACACACACACACACACACACACACACACACACAAGGAATGCTAATAAAATGAACAGCGTACTTAAAACACCTGAACATTAAACGGTGAAACACTTGCATAAAAAAAAAAAAGTGAAATAGAATTAAGAGTGTTTGTATTAGCGTTACGTAAAGCCACCGCGTAACCTGCCGATTCATGAAAGGCAACTGTACACGTTCGCTTGACAATAAATAATGAAAGGTAAAGTTTCAGGAAAATAGGGATAGAAATTCGAGACTCTCATGTATATTTGTTACTAAGAAGCTTAGCGTAAAATATAGGTACATATAATACATTAATGCCACAAAAAGGTGGGAAAAAAAAAGAAAAATAATAATAATAATAATAGCAATTTCTTGAAGATACGGATGCAATTTCACCTAAATATAAATATAAAAGTAATAACAGAAAAGTTTACGGAAAATGAAAAAATGGACGAAGCGTAATAATTTCTTACATAGGCCTACGTAGTGTCATCTAGGTAGAGATAAGAGTAACAAACGAAAACACAAACAAAAAAGTACAAAAAAAGTGAAGTAATTTCTTTATAGTAACAACTACAAATTAAATAAAAATAAATGAAAAAGCACAACTGATAAATATTAAAAGACAAACACCTAAGAATATTAATTTCAAAATACAAAATGGAGACTTGAATAAATGAGGTAGCGTTAGAACAGGAAACAATTAGACAAGAAAGTAGAAGAAAAGTAAAATAATAGAGGCAGACAGACAGACATACAGACAGAGACAGATAAACAAACAAAAAGACTGATAACAATTACATAAAAAAAAGGAAAAACAGACACACAGACATACAAACAGACAGACACACAGACATACAGACTGACAGACACACAAACATACAGACAGACAGACACACAGAAAGACAGACAGAGCTCAAGAAGACAGACAAACTCGGGAACATAATATTAAAAACGGGCCTACAACATCTCACCTGCCGCTAATTACTGTCTCCAGGGTGCTCGTATCACCTGTAATTGGCATCACCTGTCGCCTCCACGCCGCCCGACGCAAATTTTCTTGTCATGTGGCTCCTATTAAATCTCTCTCTCTCTCTCTCTCTCTCTCTCTCTCTCTCTCTCTCTCTCTCTCTCTCTCTCTCTCTCTCTCTCTCTCTCTCTCTCTCTCTCTCTCTCTCTCTCTCTCTCTCTCTCTCTCTCTCTCTCTCTCTCTCTCTCTCTCCACGTCGCTGTGTATCATAACGTACATTCCCCTTAATCTGATCTACCATACGCATCACTACCGGACGAAACATTTTGAAATCCGCAACATCACTTCTGGCCTTAACCATTTCAGTGCTAGTGAAAATTTTTCCTTCAATACATATAACTTTTGAGACACTATTTTTGTGATAAACAATATTAAAATAAGTCTTGCAGCGTAAAAATAGAGTTTCTGCTTTCTCTCTTTTTTCTCTCCTGTCTCTATGCAATGAAGGCAACATGGCGACGAAGGTTAACGAAAGATGAGCAGGGTAATGAAAGGGATAACGCTACAGTACAAGGAAATCTAGAAGCATGTGAAGACCAGCGATATACGTAGAGCTGTCATTAATTTGCTAAGTCTACCCTTCATTTCCTTAGTTTAAAAAGCAGGGGTGGGTCTTTAGATACGGGTAATCAAAATATTTCTTTGCCCATGGAATACTCCCCTAACATCCTCATAGTGACAGGCATACATTGAAAGGGGACTGGAAGGGAATTTTAATGAATGAATACTCTCAGGGAGGAACACACCAGCCAATCAGAATACAGCATTATCCTCCCCGCGCACCACATTTTTTTTTTTTTTTTTTTTTTTTTTTTATGTAGGAAGGATACTGGCCAAGGGCAACAAAAATCTAATAAAAAAAATGCCCACTGAAATGCCAGTCCCTAAAAGGGTCAAAGCAGTGGTCAAAAATTGGTGGATAAGTGTCTTGAAACCTCCCTCTTGAAGGAATTCAAGTCATAGGAAGGTGGAAATACAGAAGCAGGCAAGGAGTTCCAGAGTTTACCAGAGAAAGGGATGAATGATTGAGAATATTGGTTAACTCTTGCGTTAGAGAGGTGGACAGAATAGGAGTGAGAGAAAGAAGAAAGTCTTGTGCAGCGAGGCCGCGGAAGGAGTGGAGGCATGCAGTTAGCAAGATCAGAAGAGCAGTTAGCATGAAAATAGCGGTAGAAGACAGCAAGAGATGCAACATTGCGGCGGTGAGAGAGAGGCTGAAGACAGTCAGTTAGAGGAGAGGAGTTGATGAGACGAAAAGCTTTTGATTCCACCCTGTCTAGAACAGCAGTATGAGTGGAACCCCCCCAGACATGTGAAGCATACTCCATACATGGACGGATAAGGCCCTTGTACAGAGTTAGCAGCTGGGGGGGTGAGAAAAACTGGCGGAGACGTCTCAGAACACCTAACTTCATAGAAGCCGTTTTAGCTAGAGATGAGATGTGAAGTTTCCAGTTCAGATTATAAGTAAAGGACAGACCGAGGATGTTCAGTGTAGAAGAGGGGGACAGTTGAGTGTCATTGAAGAAGAGGGGATAGTTGTCTGGAAGATTGTGTCGAGTTGATAGATGGAGGAATTGAGTTTTTGAGGCATTAAACAATACCAAGTTTGCTCTGCCCCAATCAGAAATTTTAGAAAGATCAGAAGTCAGGCGTTCTGTGGCTTCCCTGCGTGATATGTTTACCTCCTGAATGGTTGGACGTCTATGAAAAGACGTGGAAAAGTGCAGGGTGGTATCATCAGCATAGGAGTGGATAGGACAAGAAGTTTGGTTTAGAAGATCATTAATGAATAATAAGAAGAGAGTGGGTGACAGGACAGAACCCTGAGGAACACCACAGTTAATAGATTTAGGAGAAGAACAATGACCGTCTACCACAGCAGTAATAGAACGGTCAGAAAGGAAACTTGAGATGAAGTTACAGAGAGAAGGATAGAAACCGTAGGAGGGTAGTTTGGAAATCAAAGCTTTGTGCCAGACTCTATCAAAGGCTTTTGATATGTCCAAGGCAACAGCAAAAGTTTCACCAAAGTCTCTAAAAGAGGATGACCAAGACTCAGTAAGGAAAGCCAGAAGATCACCAGCAGAGCGTCCTTGACGGAACCCATACTGGCGATCAGATAGAAGGTTGTGAAGTGATAGATGTTTAAGAATCTTCCTGTTGAGGATAGATTCAAAAACTTTAGATAAGCAGGAAATTAAAGCAATAGGACGGTAGTTTGAGGGATTAGAGCGGTCACCCTTTTTAGGAACAGGTTGAATGTAGGCAAACTTCCAGCAAGAAGGAAAGGTAGATGTTGACAGACAGAGCTGAAAGAGTTTGACTAGGCAAGGTGCAAGCACGGAGGCACAGTTTCGGAGAACAATAGGAGGGACCCCATCAGGTCCATAAGCCTTCTGAGGGTTTAGGCCAGCGAGGGCATGGAAAACATCATTACGAAGAATTTTAATACGAGGCATGAAGTAGTCAGAGGGTGGAGGAGAGGGAGGAACAAGCCCAGAATTATCCAAGGTAGAGTTTTTAGCAAAGGTTTGAGCAAAGAGTTCAGCTTTAGAAATAGATGTGATAGCAGTGGTGCCATCTGGTTGAAGTAGAGGAGGGAAAGAAGAAGAAGCAAAGTTATTGGAGATATTTTTGGCTAGATGCCAGAAATCACGAGGGGAGTTAGATCTTGAAAGGTTTTGACATTTTCTGTTAATGAAGGAGTTTTTGGCTAGTTGGAGAACAGACTTGGCATGGTTCCGGGCAGAAATATAAAGTGCATGAGATTCTGGTGAAGGAAGGCTTAAGTACCTTTTGTGGGCCACCTCTCTATCATGTATAGCACGAGAACAAGCTGTGTTAAACCAAGGTTTAGAAGGTTTAGGACGAGAAAAAGAGTGAGGAATGTACGCCTCCATGCCAGACACTATCACCTCTGTTATGCGCTCAGCACACAAAGACGGGTCCCTGACACGGAAGCAGTAGTCATTCCAAGGAAAATCAGCAAAATACCGCCTCAGGTCCCCCCAACTAGCAGAGGCAAAACGCCAGAGGCACCTTCGCTTAGGGGGATCCTGAGGAGGGATTGGAGTGATAGGACAAGATAAAGATATGAGATTGTGATCGGAGGAGCCCAACGGAGAAGAAAGGGTGACAGCATAAGCAGAAGGATTAGAGGTCAGGAAAAGGTCAAGAATGTTGGGCGTATCTCCAAGACGGTCAGGAATACGAGTAGGGTGTTGCACCAATTGCTCTAGGTCATGGAGGATAGCAAAGTTGTAGGCTAGTTCACCAGGATGGTCAGTGAAGGGAGAGGAAAGCCAAAGCTGGTGGTGAACATTGAAGTCTCCAAGAATGGAGATCTCTGCAAAAGGGAAGAGGGTCAGAATGTGCTCCACTTTGGAAGTTAAGTAGTCAAAGAATTTCTTATAGTCAGAGGAGTTAGGAGAGAGGTATACAGCACAGATAAATTTAGTATGAGAATGACTCTGTAGTCGAAGCCAGATGGTGGAAAACTCGGAAGATTCAAGAGCGTGGGCACGAGAGCAGGTTAAGTCATTGCGCACATAAACGCAGCAACCAGCTTTGGATCGAAAATGAGGATAGAGAAAGTAGGAGGGAACAGAAAAGGGGCTATTG
>NC_087168.1:13484649-13489649 GCF_035594125.1 Scylla paramamosain
ACTTCCTCAATCTTCCTCAAGTTCCTTTTTCTTCCTCACTCTCCTCTCTTTTCCAAAATATTTCTCCTTCCTCCTCCTCCTCCTCCTCCTCCTTTCTTTCCTTCACTCTCCGTCTCTCTTTTCCACTCTCTCCCTCTCCCTCATGTTTGTTTCTCTTATTCACTCGTCTCTCTTTCAAAATCTTCCACCTTCCTCCTCCTCTTCCTTTTCCTCTCCTCTTCCTCTTCTTCTCTCTTTCTCCTCCTTTTCCCTTTCTTTTTATTTTCTTTCTGCTTTCTATGCTTCTACCTTCCACTGTTTTTTTTAGTTTATTTATTCTACCTCTTCTTTTTCTTTTATCTTCTCCTTTTCTCTCTCTTCTCTTTCGTCTTCTTTCTCTCCCTCTCCCATTGTTCCTGCTTCCTCTTCCGAATCCCCCTCTTCCTTTCTTTATTCTCTCCCTCACCCTCCCACTTTCTTTCATTGTCTTTTCCGAGCTAACCTGACATCCTCTCTCTCTCTCTCTCTCTCTCTCTCTCTCTCTCTCTCTCTCTCTCTCTCTCTCTCTCTCTCTCTCTCTCTCTCAGTGATGTAAATTTCATGTCTAACTCGTAATGTGTCCTAGAATCGTCTCCTGCTTCTCCTCCTCCTGCTCCTCCTCCTCCTATTCCTCCTACTCCTTCTCTTCCTCATCTGCCTTTCTTTCTTTCTCTTGTGTATACTTCTTTATCTTCTATTTCTTAGTTTTCTTTTCCTTCATGTACTACTACTACTACTACTACTACTACTACTACTACTGTGACTACTACTGGTACTGCTACTACTACGACTACTACTACTACTACTACTACAACAACAATTACCATTACTACCATCACACCACCACCACCACTACTACTACCTACTACTACTACTGCTACTACTACTACTACTAAATTTACATCTAAACTATACACTCTCTTTCGTCCTCTTCCATCCTTCGTAACCACACACACACACACACACACACACACACACACACACACACACACACACACACACCTGTGCTAATCACTACCGCTGTGTGGTCGGAAACAGGAACAGATCGTGTTAGATTAAGGTCGTTTGTCTTTGTGTGTGTGTGTGTGTGTGTGTGTGTGTGTGTGTGTGTGTGTGTGTGTGTGTGTGTGTGTGTGTGTGTGTGTGTGTTTCCTTGGGTAGTGAGGCAGTTTGGAGTTAGTGCACAAGGAGGAGGAGGAGGAGGAGGAGGAGGAGGAGGAGGAGGAGGAGGAGGAGGAGGAGGAGGAGGAGGAGGAGGAGGAGGAGGAGGAGTGCACAAGGAGGAGGAGGAGGAGGAGGAGGAGGAGGAGGAGGAGGAGGAGGAGGAGGAGGAGGAGGAGGAGGAGGAGGAGGAGGAGGAGGAGGAGAAGAAGAAGAAGAAGAAGAAGAAGAAGAAGAAGAAGAAGAAGAAGAAGAAGAAGAAGAAGAAGAAGAAGAAGAAGAAGAAGAAGAAGAAGAAGAAGAAGAAGAAGAAGAAGAAGAAGAAGAAGAAGAAGAAGAAGAAGAAGAAGAAGAAGAAGAAGAAGAAGAAGAAGAAGAAGAAGAAGAAGAAGAAGAAGAAGAAGAAGAAGAAGAAGAAGAAGAAGAAGAAGAAGAAGAAGAAGAAGAAGAAGAAGAAGAAGAAGAAGAAGAAGAAGAAGAAGAAGAAGAAGAAGAAGAAGAAGAAGAAGAAGAAGAAGAAGAAGAAGAAGAAGAAGAAGAAGAAGAAGAAGAAGAAGAAGAAGAAGAAGAAGAAGAAGAAGAAGAAGAAGAAGACAACAACAACAACAACAACAACAACACGAAATAAAACAAGAACAACAATGAAAGAAGGAAGAGAAGCAACAGGAAGAGGAGGAGGGGGAACGAAAATGAATGAATGAGGCGATATGAAAATCTTAGAAATGGGAAGCGAAGAAGGGAGGTGGGAAAAAGATAATAAATGGAAGAAACACAAATAAAACAGATAGGGATGTGAAAATAATGAGAAATGAATAGAAGGTGAACAAAAGAAAAAGAAAGAAAGGAAGAAAAGAAGAAAGAAAGAAAGGAGAAAAGAGGTAATAACAAAATGAAAGAAGGAACAGAAAAAAAGGAACAGAGAGAGAGAGAGAGAGAGAGAGAGAGAGAGAGAGAGAGAGAGAGAGAGAGAGAGAGAGAGAGAGAGAGAGAGAGAGAGAGAGAGAGAGAGAGAGAGAGAGAGAGAGAGAGGATGGAAGAGATAAAGAAAAATGAATATGACGAAAGGGATGAGGAAAATAAAGACGA
The DNA here is from genome assembly GCF_035594125.1 of Scylla paramamosain. Taxonomy (NCBI): domain Eukaryota; kingdom Metazoa; phylum Arthropoda; class Malacostraca; order Decapoda; family Portunidae; genus Scylla; species Scylla paramamosain. The sequence continues at coordinate 13,486,915 of NC_087168.1, forward strand.
GAAAAGAAAGAAAAAAGGTAACAAAAGAAATTAACAAAAAAAAAAATCACGAAGAAATAATAAATAAATAAATAAATAAATAAATAAATAAATAAATAAATAAATAAGATAGGTGGAATAACAGTGGGAAGGAAACGAGAGAGAGAGAGAGAGAGAGAGAGAGAGAGAGAGAGAGAGAGAGAGAGAGAGAGAGAGAGAGAGAGAGAGAGAGAGAGAGAGAGAGAGTACCATTTTATTACATCATAAGTATAATCTTTACTTAACAAACAATGATCCCCCTTAACCTTCCCTCCCTCTCCCTTTTCTCTCCAACCCTTCCCCCTCCCTCCCCTTCCCTTCATCTTCCCTTCTTAATCCCCCACGGCAAAATATGTTGTCTCCCTCTAATTTTTCACCAAGAGGAGGAGGAGGAGGAGGAGGAGGAGAAAGGAATGGAGGTAGAAAAGTACGTAGGGTAGAGAAGGGATAGGAGAATAAGCTGGAAGATGATGGGAGGAGGAGGAGGAGGAGGAGGAGGAGGAGGAGGAGGAGGAGGAGGAGGAGGAGGAGGAGGAGGAGAAGGAGGAGGGAAGGTTTAAGAAGCTTTTACCTGCTGATGAAGATGACTTTACCTGTAATAAACTTCGCTGGTGTTGACGGTGGTGGTGGTGGTGGTGGCGGTGGTATAGTGGTGGTATTAATTATTATGATCATTATCGTCATGGTTATCATCATCATTACTACAACCATTACTGAACGCATTCTTAAAATTAATATCAAATAACACGAATTCGACCATGACTTCTAGTGTTGTAACTACTACTACTACAACTACTACTACTACTACTACTACCATCACCATCACTACTATTACTATTACTACAACTCCCCCTACAACCATCACTGACATACCCCTTCAACGCAAAGGCCAGCAAAGCACCACCGCTGCCACCTCACAACACAACACTGGAATCTTTGACACCATAAACTAATCTTGTGAATCTGACACCCTAACCTAACCTAAGCCCTATGATTCTTTGACACCCTAACCTAACCCCTTTGAATGTGACACCCTAACCTAACCTAACCTAACCCCATGTGAATACTTAACACCTTGACCGAACTTAACCTAACCTAACCTAACTTAACCCCATGTATTGTACTTGCTCACCCCGCCTGCCCCTGTGCCCCGTGTCTTCAATGCCCCCCCCCCACCCTTAACCCCCGGCCTGTAGCGTGACCAGCCGTGATTCCAGTACTGTCGCCCTTCTATGCACGCCAAAACCAGCAGTAAGGATTTATCGTTAGTGGGTGAGTGGATATTTCTTGTAAGTATTTGATAATATTTCTTGTAAGTATTTTTGTCATTTTAAGGTAATTTTTTTTTCCTTCGTAGCCTCTGTTTACTGATGATGATATTTTATTCAGATTTTTTTTTTATTTATTTATTCATTTTCGTTCTTTCTGTCTGTCTGTCTGTCTGTCTGTCTGTCTATCTATGTCTCAGTGTTGCTATTACTACTGTCACTGCTTTTACTACTACTACTACTACTACTACTACTACTACTACTACTACTACTACAACTACTACTACTACTACTACTACACTTAATATTGATCTTTGTCTTGTTATAATTCTCTCTCTCTCTCTCTCTCTCTCTCTCTCTCTCTCTCTCTCTCTCTCTCTCTCTCACGCACACACACACACACATACACACACACACACACACACACACACACACACACACACACACACACACACACACACACACACACTTAAAATGGCAAAACTACGTCGCCACTACTACAGCAGCCTTCCACCACTACTTCCCAGCCAAGAGCGTCACAACGCACCCGTCTGATGCTCCCTGGATGACGCCCCGCATTAAAAGACTCATGCGTCAGCGGACCTGGGCGTTCCACTCCTGCCCGGTCCTTTACAGGAAACTAAGAAACAGAGTAATCAGGGAGATTAAGAATGCAAAGGCAAGCTATTACCCAGACAAGATACACCACCTCAAGCTGACCAACAACAGACAGTGGTACGCTAAGATCAAAGCTTTGTGTGGCTTACAAAAGCACACTTCATCCCTTCCTTGCACCTCACACCTTCCTGCTAATCTCGCGGCTCAGGAGATGAACGATCACTTTGCTGCTATCTGTCAAACCTTTCCTCCCCTCCACACCACTCCGCTTCCTGCCTATCTGCCCGCTCCCTCCCCTCCACACACTGTCCAGGCGATGGATGTTTTTAAGAGAATACTTAAATTTAAACCAAGATCCACCACACCCACTGACCTTCCTATAAAAATTTACAAGGAATTTGCTGTAGAGCTAGCAACACCGCTATGCTCCATAATAAACGCCTCACTCTCCCAACACTCTTGCCCCGCGGACTGGAAGACATCTTATGTCACTCCCATCCCCAAAACTTCCAGTCCTCAGTCACTCAATGACCTCAGGCCAGTCTCTATCACCCCCATCCCTAGCCTTATTTGTGAAGATTTTGTATATGACTGGGCATACACCAAAATTTGTAACACCGTGGATATCAGACAATTCGGAAATATTAAAGCCACCTCCACCTCACATTACCTGACCAGCTTCCTTGAATTCATCCACAGCCACCTGGACAAGCGAAACACCTCTCTAGCTGTTGCTTTTGTCGACTTCAAAAAAGCCTTTGATCTAGTTGATCACACTGTTGTCATCAGCAAGGCAGTAAGTCTGGGTCTCCCTCCTAATCTGATAGCGTG
>NC_087168.1:13497149-13499649 GCF_035594125.1 Scylla paramamosain
ACTATCGACAATATGTGCTGGGAGAGAGTTCCAGACATTTACAATTCTATTAAAGAAATAATACTTAGCCTCGTCTGATCTGAAACGCTTACCTATAATCTTATAGCCATTATTTCGAGTGGTGTTGGAACTGTCAATAATGAGATAGTTGTTTACATTTACGTTATCAAAGCCCCGACACATCTTAAACAATTCAATTAAGTCACCTCGCATTCGCCGTTTCTCTAAACTGAACAAGTTGAGTTCCCTCAAGCGCTCCTCATAAGGCTTGTTCCGCAATCGTGGGAGAAGAAGAAGAAGAAGAAGAAGAAGAAGAAGAAGAAGAAGAAGAAGAAGAAGAAGAAGAAGAAGAAGAAGAAGAAGAAGAAGAAGAAGAAGAAGAAGAAGAAGAAGAAGAAGAAAAGAAGAAGAAGAAGAAGAAGAAGAAGAAGAAGAAGAAGAAGAAGAAGAAGAAGAAGAAGAAGAAGAAGAAGAAGAAGAAGAAGAAGAAGAAGAAGAAGAAGAAGAAGAAGAAGAAGAAGAAGAAGAAGAAGAAGAAGAAGAAGAAGAAGAAGAAGAAGAAGAAGAAGAAGAAGAAGAAGAAGAAGAAGAAGAAGAAGAAGAAGAAGAAGAAGAAGAAGAAGAAGAAGAAGAAGAAGAAGAACAACAACAACAACAACAACAACAACAACAACAACAACAACAACAACAACAACAACAACAACAACAACAACAAGATGATGATGATGATGATGATGATGATTATGACGATGAAGACTAGGAAAAAGAGAGAAAAGAAAGAAAAGAAGAAAACAAAAAGAAAAGGAAGACGAATCACACCAAACGAGAGAGAGAGAGAGAGAGAGAGAGAGAGAGAGAGAGAGAGAGAGAGAGAGAGAGAGAGAGAGAGAGAGAGAGAGAGAGAGAGAGAGAGAGAGAGAGAGAGAGAGAGAGAGAGAGAGAGAGAGAGAGAGAGAGAGAGAGAGAGAGAGAGAGAGAGAGAGAGAGAGAGAGAGAGAGAGACGCAGGCAAGCAGGCAGGCAGGCAGGCAGTGAGGAAAGGGGAAAATTTGTTAAGAGTTTCCTACCATGGACTTGAATTAGTGACAAAAATAACACCCAATCAGACAGTACAATAGGTGTGTGTGTGTGTGTGTGTGTGTGTGTGTGTGTGTGTGTGTGAAAATAGGTAAGGGTACAGAACGGTTGTGTTAGGAGGGAGGGAGGGAGGGAGGGAGGGAGGGAGGGAGGAAGGAATAGTGAAGTGAAAATGGAAGGAAACAAGGAAGGAAGGAACGAAGGAACTAATGATGGACGGAAAGATATAGATAGATAGATAGATAGATAAAGATAAATATACAGATAGATAGATGGATGGGTGGATGGAAGTGGATAGATAGATAATAGTTAGAAGGAAGGAAAGAAGAAAGAAAGAAAAAAGAAAGAAAAAAAGAAAGAAAGAAAGAAAGAAAGAGGGAGGGAGGGAGGGAAAAAGAAGGAAAGAAAGAAAGAAAGAAAGAAAGAAAGAAAGAAAGAAAGAAAGAAAGGAAGGAAGGAAGGAAGGAAGGAAGGAAGGAAGGAAGGAAGGAAGGAAGGAAGGAAGGAAGGAAGGAAGGAAGGAAAAGATAAGACAGATAGGGAGGAAAGGATGAAAAAAAGAAAGAATGAAGGAAATAAATGCAAGGAGGAGAACGTAGACGAACAAAGGACGTAATTAATGAAAAAAAAAACGAAAAAAAAATTACCTGAAAAAAATGAGATGGGGAAATAAAAAAAAGGGAAAATAGAAAAAAAACAATGGAGGAAGGAATGAAGGAAGGAAGGAAAGGAGTAAGAAAGAAACAAAGAAAATGGAAGAGATGACCAGGTTAGATACAAAAATAAATAAAAGAATGGAGAAAGAAAAAGAAAAAAAGGATAAAACAAAGGGAACAGACACACAGGAGGAAAAAGAGAGAATGAGAGAGAGGAAGAGCGCGAGGAAGTGAGGGAAGAGGCTGAGAATGTCTAATACAAGATTAATGGGCACATAAATCTTAGCTTTTGTGTCAGCTGAAAGAAACAAACATATAAAATACGACCCGAAACACTTACAGCAGATAAGTAGTGGTGCTGTAGTAACATTGTAGTACACACACACACACACACACACACACACACACACACACACACACACACACACACACACACACACACACACGAAAAAAAATAAGATAAAAATAAGACATGTTTTTCTTTTCTTTTTTTACTTACTGGCGAGACAAACGCAAAAAAATAAAATAAATAAAATAAATGAAATAATAGAAAAATAAAAATATCAGAAAATAAAAGTGAAATGCCTTTTTTTTTTTTTAACTTTCTCCCTCGTTGTTTTGTTGTAGTTTGTTGTTGTTTTTGTTTTGTTTATTGCTACGAGTAGGTGCACAAGTTCACACACACACACACACACACACACACACACACACACACACACACACACACACACACACACCCAACCTACAAAAAAAAAAATAAATAAATAA
>NC_087168.1:13504649-13509649 GCF_035594125.1 Scylla paramamosain
AGTTTAGAGTTACTAAATGCTTGGCTGCCTTGCACTGAAAATTAACAGTGACAGTAACAACCCAATACTTGAGTGGCTGAGAGAGAGAGAGAGAGAGAGAGAGAGAGAGAGAGAGAGAGAGAGAGAGAGAGAGAGAGAGAGAGAGAGAGAGAGAGAGAGAGAGAGAGAGAGAGAGAGAGAGAGAGAGAGAGAGAGAGAGAGAGAGAGAGAGATCTTACAAAACAATAGTACACTAAATTCATATATCACCACCACCACCACTACTACCATCACCACCATATTCCAAAACTTTGATGCCTTACAAGTACAAGTAATAAATCAGACAACTGGGTAATTATGCCACTGTCATGACCCATTTTTTATTACACTATACTGCCATGATCTGACATGTTGGAACGATTTCAGCACCACACACACACACACACACACACACATCAGTGCACACACACCAGCGCCCATTACCTTCTACGAAAACATGTTGGGGCAGACTGAAGGGTAAGGCCCCAGTTTTCTTAGACAGTGACCTCTCATTACTAACCAACTGCATTTTGGCATATTTTTTCCTTAATTACTAATCACTCTGAGGCAATCTTTACTTTTTCTATAGCCACCTTCAACTTTTAAACTAGACAGATATTGCAAAATCTGTTCTTTTTAATTTCCCTTCTTTCTTGTAGATGCTTAAAAAGGTTTCCTGCATTACTTGTGGTGCTGTTAAACTGTTCTATAATGCAGTAAAAGGATTAGACAAAATTCAACCAAGATCCATGACTGTTTTTCTGTGTGTTATCATTTGTTTGTCATAAAGAATAGTGACAGAAGAACCCTCACAGCCTGATACATAAGCAAAGGAGAACATCATAAAAAAAAAAAATACACATAAATACAAAGGAATATAGTACCTAACATGAGAAAATATTTCACCTCACATTAACTGGGGTCACCTGAACAGTTTAAACAGGCAACACATTTTGCCTAAATACTTTTTATCTTCCAATCATTTTGTTTTTTACTTTATTGATATTATTATTATTATTATTATTATTATTATTATTATTATTATTATTATTATTATTAGTGGTAGTAGTAGTAGTAGTAGTAGTAGTACTAGTAGTAGTAGTAGTAGTAGTAGTAGCTGTAGTAGTAGTAGTTCTATTATTGTTATTATTTTTTATTTATCTATCTCTTTGTTTAGCACAGACATGACCCTTATACACACAATGACTCATCAGTTTAATATTTCCTTTTCTTTTCTAACTGTCTGTTCAGGAGCCACAGTCCAGGCAGCACTGTGATGTTCACCACACCCACACTGCACACACTTGTCTGCACAACATTAATTAAGCTTTCCTGGATTACCTCAGTAATTGCAAATGATGAATTTATAATCTAAATGTTGAAACTCATGCAACAATGATGGAAAATTTTAACAAAACAAATACCTATCAAGGAAATCACAATATGCTTGGAAGTCTGGCTAACTTTTGCACAGTAATACAGTACCTGAATAAACCAATAAATCATTACTTTAGATATTTTACAAACATTAAATAGGGATGCAATTTTTGCTGATAAATGGCAGATAACATGAAAGAAACCCTTGATGTGTTGAAGCTCAGGCTGGTGGTCAGTGAAGGGCCTTGTGGTGGTGGGGGATGACTGGCCTCCAGTCAGGAGTAGCACCAGAAGGCTTGTGAACTTATAAAATTTAGGGATGAATTTGTATTTGCAGTTTTACTTCCCTAACATGAAGTGACAAATCTGCTCAATAAAACTGCAAAATGAAAACCATTCTCCACATTTCTGAAGGTTGTGATTTGTTGAAGTGCCCTGTTTTTGTTTTAATATTTAATATGTAGTGCTATTGTGTTGTACTGAAACAGAAATTATCCCTAAAAATATCTGGTTCTACAATTGCTTTGCAAATTCAAGTTCAAAAATCACCTTTTGTCACCTGGACATCTGATTACTTCACCACCTAGCCATTTATATCTGATACCTATTCTTAAAAAAATATATAACAATAACATAATGAACTACTACTACTACTACTACTACTACTAATAATAATAATAATAATAATAATAATAATAATAACAACAATAATAAAACAAAAATTCATGGTGATAATCATAACGGGGTTCCACAAGACAGCAGCCTATCACCTCAGCAAAGGACAGGCGGGAAGCAGAGGATGATAGTGACCCGTGGCAGCAGACCAGGCGACAGACTTATGATGTACTTATAACAACTACGCAAGGGCTGGCCGGGGTGATGCACCTCAATACTTTAGAAATCCACGCCAAACACTTTCTCACCAGCTGGCCCCTCACACCACGACTCCCTCCCCCCCCCCCCCCACCATTCCCCGCCCGCAGCAAGCCTCTGTGCCCATTGATATGTCATGGTAGCATCAAATTTACTGTACGTTACTCTAGGCTTCTTTCAACACGCCCTTCCCCAACATAAATGCTTTCCTTATATTACAAGTCGAGGGTGATCCAGAATATATTACAAACCATGAAGTTAAGTTAGGTTTAGATTAATACAGTTGATTAATTTAACTGGCTATCCCTTCATCCTGCAGATCACGAATATAAAAATGGCAGCATACTTTGCCAAGAAATAAACAATGTCTGGAAATAAGTAGACTTTGTTTATTTCCATAATACCTCATAGTTCGTGATTAAACTGACACTTTACCTCAATGTTCCGTGTTTGTCTCTCAAGGATCCCACAAGTAAGAAGATGATTCCCACCACTGGCCCTCCAGCAGCCACAAATCAGCTGGTCATAAGGCTCCACGTGCACTTCTCCGGCGGGACACGCGAGCGAGACTAGAGACAGTCACGTGTTCAGGAAGTAACGGGCTTAATCTAAATGGCCAGATATAATAATTTGAGTCTATTTATACCTGTAAAAGCTAAATGAGTGTGAATGTTTAATACTGTATGTTTTCAGCTAATCATAGTTAATATTTGCAGGTTGTATTTATTCGTTTATTTTGTTGAGCTGGATAATATTGGTGCAGTCACAGCAGATTAATCACTTAATCTCACTCGTTTGTATCATAATCATTGTAAAAATAATGTTTGTTTTGTTGAATATATTGTTATGAAAATATTGATTGATAAGGAAAGACTCCCATTGAAAATTTTTGTAGGCTCGTCGTTTCCATGGAGAGTTGCGGAATGTGAGGTTAATACCTATCAGGAATTAATTCTATATTTTCTTGCTTTGTGAATGATCAGTCTTGAATGTCGCCCTACATAATACTCCATGAAGGAGAGGAACGCTTCGCCTGCACACCGCAATGGAACAAAAGTAAGGGCCGTGACAAGAATTAACAGTGATAGATGTATGCATGCGTTGACAGTTCTACCCCGTCTCCCTCTCCTCCGGCTCCCCCTGCCCCAACCGTAACTAGCTAATATTATTGCATTCCGCCCTTGTTATAGCCGTCAAGTTAATTGCTTTCACTCTGATTATTGTGTGATGGAGTTATTTGCTGGGTTAGTATTGTGTGATGAAATAGTTTGCCCCGGTGGAGAGGGAGGGGGAGGTGTGTGTGTGTGTGTGTGTGTGTGTGTGTGTGTGTGTGTGTGTTGGGTAGGAGAGGGGGAGGGGGATGGTGGCGGTGGATGGGGATGGGGTGAGGAGAGTGGTGGGTGACAAGGAAGGAGAGGATTGTGGGTGAAGGTGATGGGGAGGGGGTGGGTGGTGGGTGGTGGGTTTGGGGAGGGAAGAGGGTGATGTGAATGGCTCGTCGACTTGCCACAAAGAACCGCAACGCTCGCTGTCCGTCAGTGTTATTATTATTGTTGTTGTTCATGGCGGACCACTGATATCTACTGATACCTCAACCCAAATGCAGGTAATTCCGGTTATTTTAGATGGTATGTGTTATATAATGATATAATACTACATTTGACAAATTATACCACCTGTTTCCAGTTTACCTAACCACCGCCACCACCTCAAGTGGTTAAAAATCCCGCTTTTTAGCAATCTGTGTTCCGTCCAACTAGTTTGCTACAATCATCAGCAATGTATTTTTATAATAATATTAGCTGTTGTCAACACTAACGCCCATCCGTTGACAGTCCGTATCTCTGTTATCCTTCGAGTCCCTAGGCGATTCAAATTTTCCCATCGGTCGTGTTCAAGAAGTGATATTGCGGGACCTCCCGACCCGACGCTCTTTCCGCGACGTTTAGGATAAATCTTTGTACACAAGTCTTGTATAAGATCATTCTAAGGTTGAAACTGTTACGGTAATGCAGCAGTGGACGCAATCCCTTACTGCAGGTGAAATCAGGTCGGGGGTCAGGCTCGGCGCCTCGAAATAGCTGGCTAGCACTTACTGTGATGAGGCGATTAGTAATTATAATCCATGGTGTTTGGGATCGTTAACTGCCACTTGCCTTCCTCCACCATCACGTGTGTTCTCAATGACATAAATATCGAGACAAAGTGGATTGCGTGATGGAGACTTGCGTTCATCGTTCCACTGCCACTCAAAAGTATTCCATTGATATAATTTGGTGTAACGAGTTTATACGCGTCTTGAAAAAAAAAAAGTTTGTTCTTTGGCATTACTTAATGAGTAATTACTATTATTGTTTCTGTCACTCATCTTTGTTCGAGTTCCAAGTACGATCTAATTATTTTACTTGTATCTTAAGAAGCTCTTTGTCTTCCACCTTAAGTCATATTCTTTATGAAATAAATGCACGAATAATGTGGATTGGATAAGGGGGAATACAGTTGCCGCCTCTTCGCTAATGAGCATCATCCCAGATCACTCATCTCTGTAACGAGTTTATACCTGTCTTCGTGTGACTCTTTCATCTCGCCACACACTGAGTACAGACAACACGGCCACTGTTATAATTGCACCCGTCACTGTTAATTACCATTACCTGGTGCATATATTCACTTGCTTGCACCTGTGGGTTGTGAAATAAATGTTTGCGTAGCTTATGTCGAAAATATGGGAT
>NC_087168.1:13517149-13527149 GCF_035594125.1 Scylla paramamosain
GATTCTTGTCTGTATTCTGTAATGTTCTCTCATTAGTATTTTCAAAGGCCACAGAGATGATTGGTCTGGTTATGAAGGGTGTTTGTTTGCTAGTATTCTTAAACACTTTAGAGTCTTGTCTGTATTTCTAAACGCATTGAATTATCGTAAGGACGGTTTTCAAAGTCCACAGAGATGACTGGTCGGGTTCTGAGGGGCGTTTGTTTGATCATATCCTTGAACACTTTGGCGTCTTGTCTGTATTCTGTGTTGTTTTCTCATAAGGACTATTTTCAAGGGCCACTGAGATGATTGGTCGTGTTCTGAAATGTTTGACTCATGATGCAGAATTCCTCTCAAGGTGGCTCTAGAATCGTGTGAAAAGGTGGCACTAGAATCGTGAAAGTCCCATTGGAAACTGCAGTAACTTGCATTAGAGCCAATTCCAGTAAGAGTAATTAATATACGAGTATAGCACCAGCGCGTTCAAGAGTACTGCTCCTCATCTTCCCAACTTTCAGCAGGCTTTAGTGGAAGTTACTGCGGTTTTCAAGATTGTTTCCGTAATTCTAATAAAGGTTCAGTAATTATTCTACAGTATAAATAGGAGGAACACTCATAAGAACCTGACAAGTAATCTCTATAGGCAGTGAAAAATAGTCTTTCAGAGAGAACAAAACCTTTAGGAGAGCGAGGCAGTGTTGCGTGCTGACACCACATTCATATCACCGCTGCGGAGGCCGGGAGGGGCACGGAGGGAGGGGAAGGGAGGGTAGTGTGTAGATTAGCAGGTAGTAATGGTGATAATGGTGAAAGCTGAGACGAGCTGTAATAAGTATGTAGAAAATCTTTATAGATAGAAGGATTGATGGTGTTTGATAGTGTTAAATTCCCGGGTGGTAAAAACGAGGGCAGAATGTATCAGGGTAGAGAAGAGAGAGTGGTGTTTAGATTAGCAGGTAGTGATGGTGAAGGATGAGGTGAGTTACAATAAGTAGCAAACCTTTATAGACAGAGGGACAGGTGGAGTTGGATAGCGTTACATGTTCACGTGATAATGAAAACGAAAGCAGAATGTATCAATTTACGAGTTCTAGAAAGAGAAAGACAAAAGGGAGATTGCGTTCAGGAAAGTCTGTGATTTGAAAGGCGGTCTGGTTCCCCGGGAAAGAGTAAGGTAGGAAAGAAATTAAGTTGTACAAAGTAAAAGAGTTGTAAAAGAGTTGTACAAACGAAAGAGTAGTATATAAATAAGATTGAACTCGTCTAGAAAAAAAGAAAATATAAAGGAAGTAGAATGTTAGAGAGAGACAAGAGTGCAAAGGGATCAACTTTACTTGCAAAGATATAAACAAGATTGAGTTCCTCTAGAGAGATCAAGGAAATTAAATTATAATAAAAAAAAGTGTGAAGAGGAGTGAGTTATACTTCTCTTCCTCCTCTTCGTTCTTCTCTTCATCCTTCTCCTCCTCCTTTCTCTCCTTACTACCATCTCTTCCCTCTGCTCTTCCTCCTCTTCTTCGCACACCTTGTCATCGTCTTCCTGTCCTTACTACAACCTCCTCCTCCTCCTCCTCCTCCTCCTCCTCCTTCTTCCCAGTACAGCCAAGACGAAGGGCATCGGGCCATCTTAAGTCCCTCCCCATCCTCTCCTTACTTTGCATATATTCCGTACTATTTTCTCCTATTTTATTGTCTCCTTTATCATGCAGTGAGAAGTGACCCTCCTCCTCCTCCTCCTCCTCCTCCTGCACACTACACTTGTTCACCTCCTTTACTTTATAGTTGGCCTCATATTTTTAGGAGGTGGTTTAGGTGTTAAGGGAAAAGGTGCTGAGGTTGAAGGTGGTTTTAGGGTTCAGGTGATTTTTTTGGGTGTGCTTGTGTTGGGGTTGAGTTGGGTTCGGTTGGGTTGGGTTTGGTTCGGTTGGGTTTGGTTGGGTTTTTCTTGGTTATGTTTGGAGAGGTTAGGTTTGGCTACGTCTGGTGACTTTAGGTTAGGTTAGGTTGGGTTTGGCTTGGCTCGGTTACTTATTTATTCTATTTATCTGTATTTTCGTTTAGGAGAGTGTGTGTGTGTATCTCTCTCTCTCTCTCTCTCTCTCTCTCTCTCTCTCTCTCTCTCTCTCTCTCTCTCTCTCTCTCTCTCTCTCTCTCTCTCTCTCTCTCTCTCTCTCTCTCTCTCTCTCTCTCTCAAGACAAAAGAGATAGGCACATAATTATCCAATCACTCTTTGTCACTCGCTTTCAGCAACATTTAGCAATTAATGTCAATGAAATGACACCAATATTCTCTCTCTCTCTCTCTCTCTCTCTCTCTCTCTCTCTCTCTCTCTCTCTCTCTCTCTCTCTCTCTCTCTCTCTCTCTCTCTCTCTCTCTCTCTCTCTCTCTCTCTCTCTCTCTCTCTCTCTCTCTAATTGTTGTCATACCAATTACTGTCTGTCTGCCTGTCTATCTGTTTGCTTGTTTGCTCTCTCTCTCTCTCTCTCTCTCTCTCTCTCTCTCTCTCTCTCTCTCTCTCTCTCTCTCTCTCTCTCTCTCTCTCTCTCTCTCTCTCTCTCTCTCTCTCTCTCTCTCTCTCTCTCTCTCCTATATGTTAATTTACCAGGAACAACAAGAATGACTCTTGGTCACTTATATGAGGTTAATTTCATCAAACCGAATTTTTTTTGTATGTAAATAAATACATACTCGCATTTTCTGACCCGACAAATTAACTTTAGGTTCACCAATACCCACAGCAACTGTAGGGAGCGGTGGATGGCAGGGAGCCTTTGCCTCTACTATCCTGCATCTCAAGACTGGATACTGTTGTGCATGTGTAGAGTAGCAGAGACCTCGCAGCAAACAAAGAAAATGAAATCCACAGTTCCTAACGTGACAGGAAGAAAACGATTATTGAAATACATGATATGAAAGATGAAAATTTGTAGAGAGAGAGAGAGAGAGAGAGAGAGAGAGAGAGAGAGAGAGAGAGAGAGAGAGAGCAAATAAACAAACAGACAGACAGACAGGCAGACAGACAGTAAATGGCATGACGACAGTAATAAAAAAAAAATTACGAATGTTACAGAAAAAAAAAAAAACGAAACAAAAATGATCAGTAAAAATACGTAGCAGTGCAGTGAGGCGGAAAATGAAGGGAGTAAAATTATGAGTTTGTTAACTGAATCCTGCCTCATAAAACACTCGACGCGCACCGCATTATGAGTACAGTGGGAGGGAGGCTGGTGCTGAGAGAGAGAGAGAGAGAGAGAGAGAGAGAGAGAGAGAGAGAGAGAGAGAGAGAGAGAGAGAGAGAGAGAGAGAGAGAGAGAGAGTTGTTACGTGTCATTTTTCACAATAACTGGTACAAGAGGTGTGTTTCATGTGTAATGTATGAAGTGTGTGATTGAGATAGGTGGATATGTAGATAGATAGTAATTGACTGGTAGATAGATACGTAGTTAGGGATAGATAGATACATTGATTGATGGATGGATACACAGATAGGCAGGTAGGTAGGTAGGGAGAGAGAGAGAGAGAGAGAGAGAGAGAGAGAGAGAGAGAGAGAGAGAGAGAGAGAGAGAGAGAGTGTGTGTGTGTGTGTGTGTGTGTGTGTGTGTGTGTGTGTGTGTGTGTACGAAAACGAGTAAATTCAACATGCAATACAGCCTCGGGGGATTGAATTTTTCCATGTCAAAAACAACAATCATGGCAAGAAAGAAAGAAAAGAAAATACTAAATAAAACTGTGGTATGAAGACACCCCTGAACTAAATTGTCCTGCATATTTTGGAATCAGTATTTTACTTTCTTGCAGCTACAAATTGATGGGGTCTTTTTTTATTTTTCTTTATTTTTTTTTTTGTTATTGGCGAGATTCCTTGACACGAAAATAAAATAAAATGAATAAATTAATGATCTAGATTTTCGCTTGAACGCCGCTGCCTTCCCACCCTCAAAAATAAATAAGTAGATAAATAAATAAAGGAAAATTAATATATAAAATAAGACAACAGGTAATTATGATACTTTAAAATGATTTAGATAATAAAGAAATGAATGAATAAATAAAATGAACGAAATATAGAATAGGGAATAAAAATAGATGCACAGGTCACTGCTGCGTTAAAAACAATTGAAATCACAGACACAGAACAGGTAAGGTCAGGTAACCTAATATCCCTGAGTGGCATTAAATTTCTCACCTGTAATATCCTCGAGGACAGGTTGGCTGCTGCAGTCACTGGTGCACGGGTGGGGCGGTGCACAGGTGGGGGACAGGCAGTGTCAGGTAACCTAATATTGCAGAGTTGCATTCATTTCTCTCGCCACTTTGATTACCTGCAGGGCTGATTGGCTCAATGAAAACTCCTACCATTTATTTCCTTTACCAGGAGGAACACTTGCGATCTTTACAGATTTTTATTTTGTTTTCAAGTTCGCAGCTTAAGAAAGGAAAAATAACACTTATGAAGAAGACTGTTTGAATATCTACAAATAAAAAGATCACTATTTACCAAATATTGAAGTAAAAGTGTAAATGAGCTTTTACTAAGACGAAGACTTTCAGAATCTTTCTTAATACTTGGTAGCCATTGAAGTTAAGAGTAAGTTCCAAGTTAGCTTCCTAAGAAAAAAGTAAAAAAAAAAAAAAAAAAGACGTAGAATATTTGGAAACACGGCCTTCACATTACGGGGCATTAAGGTTAAACGTGACTCTTACTTCAGTTTTTTTAAGTTTGCGTCGTAAAAAGAAAAAAAAAAAAAGACAGCTGGAATATTTATAAAACAGTCTTAAAATATTATCTTAGATTGAGGTCGAAAATAAGCGACTTTTAATTAATTTTAAAAGCATAAATTTGCTTTCCTATCGATTTTCACACTCCAGTTTTCTTTCTTGGTGCAACATTTGAATTTTTTTTTCTGTCTTTTTCTTCTAGATGAACTCCTTAATACACAAAACATGTAAGATGATTAAAAAATATATAAAGACTTACGACGAAGATAATTATTAAAGTTTTTTGATTCCTCCTAGACAATGAAAGAAAAAAAAAACACTGTATTTAATATTCAACTTGACAGTGGGAAAAAAAAAAAAAGGAAAGGATAAAGAAAACCTTGCTAGGAAGACATCCGAATTCCATACAAAATAATTCACACAATAAGTATGATAGAAATATGGAGTAAAAAATAAACTACCTTGTAAAAAAAAAAAAACTCATCTTTACAAACACGCTTCAGTACCAATAAAACAGCGAGATCAGACGTAAAATTTCCATTAGTTCCCCCTCCAAAAAAAATAAATAAATAAATAAACAAATAAAATAAAATTAGACACAACAAATAGAAATGACTAAAAAAAAAAAAAAACACACAATCTTTACAAACACGCTTCAGCACCAACAAAACAGCGAGGTCAGACGTAAGATTTTCATTAGCGCCGCGCCGAGAAGTTATGGCGGGAAAAGTAAAGGTGGACAGATGCAATTAGATCCCGGGCGGTAATTCTGGGGCAACGATGTCGTTAGAGACTCTCCGCGCACCCCGCCCCGCGCTGCCTGGTGATGATGATGACGATGATGGCGTCGTTAGGAGGTGCAACAAGCGCTCAACTGCAGTCGTGCGCGGCAAAGCAATAAGAACTCGTCTGGAAATAAGTTCAGCTCACACCATCTTGAGGCTGGAGTGTGTGTGTGTGTGTGTGTTATTTATTTATTTATTTATTTATTTATTTATTTATTTATTTTTAGAATGACTTTTTTTTTTTATCAATGTGTTGTCTGTCTGCCTGCGTTTGTTTGTCCGTCTATCTGTTTGTCTGTCTGTCCGCGTTTCTCTCTCTCTCTCTCTCTCTCTCTCTCTCTCTCTCTCTCTCTCTCTCTCTCTCTGTCTCTCTCTCTCTCTCTCTCTCTCTCTCTCTCTCTCTCTCTCTCTCTCTCTCTCTCTCTCTCTCTCGACTCAAACGTACGGTCTGCGTTAGAGAGAGAGAGAGAGAGAGAGAGAGAGAGAGAAAGGTCAACGTATGAAATGGATGAATAAACGAAATTAAATAAAAAAAAAGTAACAAGGGAAGAAGAAACAGGAAAATAGTAAACAGGAAGAGAAAAGACGAGCAAAACACGAATAAAGAAATAAATAAAGGAAGAAAGAAAGAAATAAAGAAAGAAAGGAGAAAGAGTCTGGATGAATAGGAGGAATAGCAAAGGAAACTCAGGAGGGAGGAAGGAAGGTTGGAAGAGGTAAGGGAGGGAGGAAGAGAGGCGAAGGGAGAGAGAATAAAAGAGGAAACGCAAGGGAGGAGGGAAGGCAGAATTGGACCAGAGGGAGGCGAGGAGATGGGAAGTGGGATAATAAAGAGAGAGAGAGAGAGAGAGAGAGAGAGAGAGAGAGAGAGAGAGAGAGAGAGAGAGAGAGAGAGAGAGAGAGAGAGAGAGAGAGAGAGAGAGAGAGAGAGAGATGGAACAAGAACGAGGAGGAGGAGGAGGAAAGAGGAAAATGAATGGAGGAGAATGTTGATGATGATGGTAATAATGGTGATAAGGAGGAGATGGGCAGTGGTGAGAGGAGCGAATACGAAGGAGAAGAAGAGGAGGAGGAGGAGGAGGAAGGGGAGGAGGAAGAGAGGGAAGATGGATAGGTTGTAGTTAGAAAGACAAATTTTATTGCCAATTATTACAATGCATGGATAATATATTACAATATGTATAAATTTATTACGCTGTCTTAGTCTGCTGGGCTGAAATGGAAGAGGAGGAAGAGGAGGAGGAGGAGGAGGAGGAAGAGGAGGAGGAGGAGGAGAAGACAAAGAGGAGGAGGAGGGAGAGATGGAGGAAGATAGAGTTGATATATTAGATTCCCCATTAAAAGGTGAGGATTTTTCGCCTTTGCTGTGCTAATACTTCTTAAATTAGTGAACTTTATACAAACAACCTCGTAAGGGCCAACATTCATGATGGTTTTCCTAATACATTTTTAGTCAGTGTAACTTATCGCAAACAGCCTCTTAAGAGCCAACAAACATGCTGCTGTTCGTAATATTCACATTTGAACTAATATAAAATACCACAAACAACCTTTTAAGGGGCAACAAACATGCTGCTGTTCCAAATACCCACATTTTTTTAATTAACGTAACTCACTGCAAAGAAAGGACAATAAATATGCTACAATTCATACTTCCTTTGTGTTCCATAGTGTTCCCTGGTCCCAAATACCCAATGAACATTGTAATAAGGGCCAACCCAGCTGTCCCTGTACCCTGGCGTGGCGGTGCAGGGCTGGGGCGTCACGTAGGCTCAGGGTCACGCTCTCCTGGAATGCTGGGGTGACCTTTATAGCAATTCTCAGCACTCGTTTCCACGGCTGCTTTGGCTCTGTTTTATGTTCTAGGTACGTTTTTTGTTCGGTTATTTCATCCGATTCCGTGTGACCGTCATTGGGTGCGGGGAGTGAATTGTTATGTGCGGTAGATATTCCAGATTTTAAGTTGTTTAATAGTTGTTTTATAATTGTTTTCCTTTTCATCCAGTTAGGTTCAGTTGTAGATTATCCTCAAGTTGTGTTTTATAGTTTGTTATTTTTCTTGTCTTTCTGTTACATTTATCTCATTTTTTCTTTTGTCTTTCTGTTACATTTATCTCATTTTTTCTTTTGTCTTTCTGTTACATTTATCTCATTTTTTCTTTTGTCTTTGTTACATTTATCTCATTTTTTTCTTTTGTCTTTCTGTTACATTTATCTCATTTTTTCTTTTGTCTTTCTGTTACATTTATCTCATTTTTTCTTTTGTCTTTCTGTTACATTTATCTCATTTTTTCTTTTGTCTTTCTGTCACATTTACCTCATTTTTTCTTTTGTCTTTCTGTCACATTTACCTCATTTCGTGTTGCATGTATTGGATGTTGGAGACTAAACATTTTTGGATATTCTAGATTTCAAGTGTTTTTTTCAGTAATTTGGTTTTCATTTTACATTTTAACGTCAAGGAAAATATTTGATCTGTTTTTGTGTTGCGGAGTGAATGTTGAGAGTAACAGATGATGTGTTCAGTGTTCAGTGTTCTGGATTTCAAGGGTTTTATAGTCATCTTCCTTTCACTTTATGTCAGTATTTAAAGTATGTTGTCTAATATTTTTTAATTCAGTTTCGTATGACGGTATTGGGTCTCGAGGATAAGTAATGGTGTGGTTAAGTTTCCAGATTCCAAGTCGTGTTTTGATGAGTTTCTCCTTATTTTAAATCACTATAGAGAAAAGTCGGTGTGCATCGTTATCATTTATTTTTCCCCTCCTGTCATATTACTGTCAGTGGATATTGAAGAGTTGCATTGGTTGAAGAGTTGCAGATTGTTTGTACCAGGCGGAAATTCAATGTTGCTTAAAATCCCCTTTAGTTTTCATTTTCTATCTTCATTTTCTCGTAAAAATTTCACCCTCAGGTTTACTCTTACACAACACTATCTAAAAGTTTTCACTGCAATATGTAAAGGATGATGTGCCTTGGATTGCACAGATGGGGTGGGGAGTTTAGTTCAGCGATATGTTACCTGTATTTATTTTCTCTCTTCAGGGAAAGTCAGTCTTTGGTGTGTATATTTATAAGGGAATGAGACCATGCAGGTAGTATCAGTAAGCGCTAACACCTTTTATTTTTCTATTCCTGCTCCTCTTCCTCCTCGACATTTTGCTTCCGGTTATGTTAAGTTAGATTAGATTAGGTTAGATAAGGTTAGGTTAGATTAGGTTAGGTTAAGTTAGATTAGGTTAGGTTTGCTTAGGCTAGGTTGGATTAAATTAGGTTAGGTTAGGGTAGGTGGCAAAATATATCATGGGAGTGAATAATTTAGAGTGAAATCCTCATGTTCTCTATTTAATGTTTTTTTTTATGTTGCGGAGGGAGTGTTGAGAGTAATAGGTGATGTTATTTTGGGTTTTTATAGTCATCTTCCTTTCACTTTGCTTATACTATTATGTTCTCTAATATTTTTTCTTTTAATTTCGTATTACGGTATTGGGTCTTCGAGGGCGGAATTCACACAGAAGCCTTATTTACGTGCTGCCTCAAATTTGTAGGACAGTGGGTTAGAGTAAGCGCGGCGCGGCGACACTTCACCAGCACTCGCACCAGCACGGCGTCGCGGCGGTGCTCCGTCCACTGTTTTTCGCCTTAACGACCAACAGTTAGTCGCACGAAACGCCGTCACTTTGCCCAGCATGTCGACTGAGATGGGCCATGTCGTCGATAACAGCCCGGTGTGATAGGACCTTCAGAGAGCGGCACACAGGCAAAATTTATACTCCCAGCCAGCCAGCCAGCCAGCCAGCACCCGTCCTCAACTATATACTGCCAGGTTAGTGATTTTTAAGGTTCGCGTGCCCTGCTTTCCTGCGTGGGATTGAGAACCTAAGCGCTGATAAGACTCGCTGCTAGTGTACCAGTGTGGACCAGAGTCGTGTGTCAAACGTAATAAACACGCTGGCCAAGTGAAACTAAAAATTGTGGTGTATTTTAATTGAGTGAGAGGGAGATAATTACATAAATCAAGATAATTATAAGATTCTTCGGTGATGGATGTCGGAGAGAGAGAGAGAGAGAGAGAGGGCGGGGAGGGGCTGGGTAAAATGTAGTAATCCATCCTACTCATAAAAAAAAGAAAAACGTAAATATATGGAAATCAAATATAATTAAACTTGAAAAAATTGGTAAATATAATAAAAATTAGAAAAAGAAACATATAAACGGTAAGAGTGAAAGATAAAGAGAAACATATATAGATAGACTACTAGCTGTTAGTGTTTTTTAAAATTAATAGAAAAAAATAACAATAAATAAAAAAAACACACCTAAACACACACACACACAAAAAAAAAAAAAAATACAGAACAGAACAGACACTCGACAGGTAAATGATTGGACACAGGTAGGAATATTTTCACCACCTAGTAAGAGAGAAAGTTAGAGACACGGGAAGGCTTGCAGCGCCCCGTACAGACCCGTGATGGAGTTCAGAGTGAGCGTAGGGGCGTTACTCTCTTGT
>NC_087168.1:13532149-13537149 GCF_035594125.1 Scylla paramamosain
TTTATTTTTTTTTTTTTAGTACCAAGAAGGTTATCGAAGTAAAAGCAGCAAAAGGCTTAATTACCCCTTTGACTGCCATTTGATACACCTTCCCCTAAATTACCAATCACTCTGAGACATCTTTACTTGTTCTGCAGCCACATCCAATCTTTGAACGGAGAAGAAATTGCAAAAATGTATTCTTTTTTATCGCTAACTTTCTTGTAGATTCTTATAAAGACTTCACGCATTGCTTCTGGTGCTGCAAATTGTTTCTTGTCGCAGTGAAACGCTTAATTAAGAAGCTTCACGCGATTTTCAATTTCTGTCTCTTAAAATAGAACTAACTCTCCTTGACACGCTTGCTGAAGAGGAATCGGTTCTGTTCGTCTCAATCTGTATGTATGAATAATGTGCCAGTATACATGAATGTTGTCTGTTGGTGTATACTTGATATATTTAGTGGGAATGTGAAGGTGGGATTGAAGTGGTATGAGGAACATGGCAAGGGTGATGCTGAGGAAATTTTTATGGGCTGAGTGATTGATTGATTGATTTAATTAAAGAAGAAGAGGCACCACAGCGTCGCGTATGACTAGAAGTAGAGGGTTCTGTCTTCATAACGTTATACTTAGAGGAGAGAGAGAGAGAGAGAGAGAGAGAGAGAGAGAGAGAGAGAGAGAGAGAGAGAGAGAGAGAGAGAGAGAGAGAGAGAGAGAGAGAGAGAGAGACAGTAATTGGTTGTCAAGTAGTGGTAAATGACTGGAATAACCTACGTGATCAGGTTGTTGGGTCAATAGGAAACTTTAAAAGAAGATGAGAGAAGTTGATGGCTAGGGATGACAGGTGGATATAGGTAGGTTTGCTTTTTTATCTATTTATTTTTATTTATTTATTTATTTTTCACAGGGACTACCACGTGTAGGTGTATTGGCTTTTTTGCAATTACCTTTGTGTTTTTTTTGTGTTTTTTTTTTCATCAACTCGACGGTTTTATATATCTTCTAGTTTTTCTGTTTCTTTCGTCCTTTCTTTCTTTTCCTTTTACCTTCACTTCCCGCCTCCTCTCTTCCCTCCCCTTCCCGCTTTCTTCCAAATAAAAGTTACTTGGAAGAAAAATAGTTGGGTTTTCGCTACAGTAAGCTTCGGTTTGGTCACGGCTGGGGAAACTCTCTCTCTCTCTCTCTCTCTCTCTCTCTCTCTCTCTCTCTCTCTCTCTCTCTCTCTCTCTCTCTCTCTCTCTCTCTCTGTTATAGGTTGTCAGTATTACCCTCTCAAAATATGAGAAGATCAAAAAAATATATATAGAGAATAGTAAAAGTAATGATAAAGAGGAGGAAGGAAAGGAGACGGAGGAGGAGGAAACATAAAAGAGAAGAGGAACAGGAGGAGAAGGAGGATGAGAAAGGGAAAATAATGCGATGAGGAGCAGGAGAAAGAAGAGAGATAAAAGGAAATGATGGAAAGGAGAAAGCTACTCGAGAGAGAGAGAGAGAGAGAGAGAGAGAGAGAGAGAGAGAGAGAGAGAGAGAGAGAGAGAGAGAGAGAGAGAGAGAGAGAGAGAAATACTTAATACCTTCTACGTGTGAACTTCAAATTAGAACTGTAATGATGTTATTTAAAGTTTACGTCACTCAGGAAAATGAATTAATGTTTTGGAATATAAAGACCCTGCGCGGATTTATCACTGTGTAGCACTTATGTTAGGGAAGTATCGTGCTTTTATTTGTTATTTTGTTTACTGGTAAATACGAGTAGAAGCTGCTTTGTATTATAGTTTGAATTGTACTGAAATTCTGATGTATTCATTTTTTTTTGTCGAGAAACTTTTTTTTAAGATTATTTGTAGAGAGAGAGAGAGAGAGAGAGAGAGAGAGAGAGAGAGAGAGAGAGAGAGAGAGAGAGAGAGAGAGAGAGAGAGAGAGAGCATATTTCATACTCAACAACAGCATCATGCATCTTAATATTTTCACCACTTCAAGATTATGACGTAAAGTTACAGAGTTCTTTCACACACACACACACACACACACACACACACACACACACACACACACACACACACACACACAAACAAACAAACAAACAAACAAACAAACAAAAACATTTCATTAGCCTGCAGTTACCATGATTCACTTCACGTAAAGAAAGCTTCCTATTACTAATCAAGGTGAGGCGTTTCTTCAGTGTATATAGAAGCCCTGCTCGTCTCGCCTGCGTGTGCTGGAGATTACTTGGCTACGGAGCTTCATTTTTAAAGTTTTCTCAATTTACTTCTCTTCTGTAGACGGTACCGGCCAGTTAATATCCAAAGAAAACATTAGGATAAAATACGCATGTGTGAGTGAAAGGCCACGAAATATACAGGTAGAGTAATTGACAGCAGTAAATGAAAGAATAAAAAAGCCATTCATTTAGAGTAGCGAGATTAGAAGTAGAAATTAATGTATTAGAGCAGTGGTTTTCAAAGTTGAGGGTGCGTCTCCCTATATTGGGGGCGTAAGGAGGGTACTGTGGTGGGGAGTGAAGCGATCTGTCCAAAATACATTGATTAAAAAAGTATATAATGCAATTCCTTTAAGAACAATGGCTGAGGATGGCTTGTGGAAAGAGTGAGGTATGTTTTGTACTGCCGCGTGTGGGTCTGATGCTTTTATTTCTTATTTTATCTATTTATTTTTATGTACAGGTTCGTGCAAATACAGGAAGTCTTATACAGGTTGAAGGGAGTATAGTGTGTACCCTCTGCTTTTAAAAGGTAGCCGCATCTTTCAGTTTTCCCCTTTTTTGACGTTCTTATGTAGCAAGTATCTATATTTAGGGTCGTGCAAAGTGTAATTCTATCAGTGTACAGTATCAGAGAATGGACAACGTTATGTGGAGTAAATAAGATGGCGTTTGGGAGTGATTATTTATGTATTTGTTTACTTATTTATCGTTTTTCATAATCCGCCATGAGATAACTACATGTATTTAAGATTAAACACATTTTTCTCTCATCAACACTAATTTCAAAAGCCACAGAGATAATATGCTGGAGTCTCTTGGGTGTGTTTCTTTCATTCATGATGCGGATTATTATTTTTTTTTTCATATTTTTGTCCCTCTTTCCATTCTTCCATTCATAGTTTTCTTTCTATCTTTCCCTCCTTTCTTTTCTCTTTCGTCCATTCATTCTCTTTTTGTTACTTTTACTTCCTTTTTCCAACTCCCAATAGAGCCTGTTACATGTAAGATTGATAGATGCAAAGTGCCGAAGTGTTTGAGAATGCGTGACAGAATATTTACCTCTAAAACCCGCTATATTAATTTGTATTTTAGGTTAATGTTAGCGAACTTGTATTGCGTTTTCTTTGCCTAAGGTCCCTCTCAGATTTTGCATTTTATCGAGAGAGAGAGAGAGAGAGAGAGAGAGAGAGAGAGAGAGAGAGAGAGAGAGAGAGAGAGAGCATCGTCTGCCATCAACTGGGGACGGTGGGCACCTCCGACCACCATGCCGTGCTGGCACGAGTCAAGCTGGATATAGCGAGGGAGGCCGCCGCCCCGCGCACTATCTGGCTGTGGGAGCAGGCTGACTGGGCATCCCTGAGACACGACATCGTTCGCTTGGACTGGGACGCCCTACTGATAGGCAACGCGGAGGAAAAGGCCCGTGCCCTCACCACCAAGCTCCTTGCCCTCCAGCAGCAACACGTCCCCAGCAGAAGGTACCTCGTTAGGCCTAATGACCCTGCTTGGTTTGGTTACCGATGCCGAGCGGCCGCTGAGGCTAAACACGAAGCCTGGATGAGGTACAAACGTCGTCCAACACACTACAACTGGGCCCAACACCGTGTGGCGTGTAGACGGGTGACAGCTACCTGCAGGTGGGCGAGACGGCAGCAGCGAGAGGACCTGAGGCAAAAGCTCTGTGGCTCAGGGGTTGGCCACAAGACCTGGTGGAGGCTTGTCAAGGAGCAGCAAGGAACAGGCCGCCGCGACACTGTTCCTCCACTAACAAGGCCGGACGGGACAACAGCCGCCAGCAGTGAGGACAAGGCTTCTCTACTCGCTGATTTTTTCGCAGAGAAGATGTCAGTCACTGATCCGGGTAGACGTCCACCTCACCTCCCTCAGGAAACAGACCACACCGTCGCCGATGTTCAGGTGACACGTGAACAGGTGGAGCGGCTGATGAGGGAAGTAGAGGAGAACAAAGCCACCGGCCCGGACGACATCAGCCCGCGGCTCCTCAAACGTTGCGCCAGTGAGCTGTCAGGTCCTCTCACCAGCGTCTTCAGGGCCTGCCTGATGGAGCACAGGTGGCCCTCTATATGGAAGGAGGCGCGAGTGGTACCAGCCCACAAGAAGAACTCAAAGTCTGAGCCCAGCAACTACAGACCCATCTCGCTGCTCTCCGTGGTGGGCAAGTTGCTGGAGCAGGTGGTGGCAGGTGTCATCTGTCATCACCTGAGTGAGCACCGCCTCCTCTCAGACAGACAGTTCGGCTTCCGGCCTGGCCGCTCAACAGCGGACCTCCTCACCCTCCTCTCCCAAGGCTGGCAGGATGCCCTGGACGAAGGTCTGGATAGTCTTGTGGTGGCCCTGGACATTGCTGGGGCCTTTGATAGGGTCTGGCACGCGGGGCTTGTAAGAAAGCTTTGCGCCAAGGGTATCCAGGGCAACCTCCTTGCACTGCTCGAGGACTACCTCCAGGGGAGAACCCTCCGGGTAGTCATCAATGGACAGGCATCCCAGCCGTTACCTATACAGGCCTCAGTTCCACAGGGTTCAGTGTTGGGCCCGATCCTGTGGAACATATACATCGATGACCTCCTGCGGCAAATCCCGACTCTGCTTGCATACGCCGACGACTGCAATCTCTCCCGCTCCTACTGCCGCTCCGACAGTCAACGAGCCGTTAGAGAGCTAAATAGGCAGCTCAGGCTGGTGATGGAGTGGGGAGAGGCGTGGCAAGTCAGCTTCGCTCCAGAAAAGACGCAGGCCATGGTCATCTCACGGTCCCCAGCTGCCTCCCCAGC
>NC_087168.1:13549649-13552149 GCF_035594125.1 Scylla paramamosain
CGTGGTTCTTTTCCCCGTACCATCCCAGTCTGCCTTCCTTTGCCTCTCGTGATACGACTACTGCTGTCTCGGTGCTGCTTCAGTAAAGGTCATTCCTGGTTGAGTATTGTGAGGTTCTTCTGTGTGGGGTTTCATGTGTTCAGTGCTGTAGTTGGTTGGCCGAGTCAGTGATAGTTTATGTTGTTGGAGTGGATGGTTGTTAAGTGTTAGATTTTGTAGAAGTTATTTTTGTTTTTCTTCATTTTTTTCTCCATTTTTTTTTGTTTCTATCTTTCTTTTTTTTCGTTTATTTTCGTCTTAATTCAGTTTCTTGTTCTTGTTTTTGTTCTTCTTGTTCCTCTTTTTTTTCTTCTTCTTCTTCTTCTTCTTCTTCTTCTTCTTCTTCTTCTTCTTCTTCTTCTTCTTCTTCTTCTTCTTCTTCTTCTTCTTCTTCTTCTTCTTCTTCTTCTTCTTCTTCTTTGTTTATTTATTTGTTTCCTCTTCTTTCTTTTCTTCCTTTCTTCTCTTTCTTTCTTCTTTCCTTCTTCCTTTTTTGTCCTTTTCTTTCATTTTTTCATTTTTCTTTTCTTTTCTGCATCCTTTTTCTTTCTTTTATCTTTCTTCTCCACCTTCTTTCTTCTTTTCTTTCTTTCTTTCTTCATCTTATTTGTCAGTGTTATCGTACTTCTCTCCTTCCTGCTCCTCTTCATCCTCCTCCTCTTCTTCCTCCTCCTCCTCCTCCTCCTCCTCCTCCTCCTCCTCCTCCTCCTCCTCCTCGTACTTTCCCTCTTCCTTAACCTCTCCGGGTTAATGGGAAAAAATGGAGCTCGTAGAATCAACATAGATTTTGCTTCTTTTTTATTATTTTTCCCCTCTGAGGGAGAATAACTAACGATGTAAGTGTGTGGTATGCAAATAAGTATTGGGAGAGAGAGAGAGAGAGAGAGAGAGAGAGAGAGAGAGAGAGAGAGAGAGAGAGAGAGAGAGAGAGAGAGAGAGAGAGAGAGAGAAATGCCACCCTCACTTCTCTTTAATCACAAATTCTCCGTCACTTCTTTGTTTTGGTATTTGGCTTTTAGAGAGAGAGAGAGAGAGAGAGAGAGAGAGAGAGAGAGAGAGAGAGAGAGAGAGAGAGAGAGAGAGAGAGAGAGAGAGAGAGAGAGAGAGAGAATAAAGAACAATTAGAAACAGATAGATAGAAGTAATGATAAAGATGGCTGTGATGAAAGACACAGTAAAACACACACACACACACACACACACACACACACACACACACACACACACAGAGAAGCAGGCGCATGAGATATTCAATTAGTTTATATTACTATTACATCTCATTTGCATATTGGTCTTCCTCACTCATGGATCTGCCTCGCTCATGCCTTCATTTCCATAATATTTCTGTTTATTGCTGTTATTGTTATCACTGCCATTATTTTGTGTCCTATTAGATCCTACGTTATTTTGCAGAGTAATGGTATTGATGCTCATGTGTTTTTCTCTAGGTTAGAATTATTTATTATTATTATTATTATTATTATTATTATTATTATTATTATTATTATTATTATTATTGTTTTTTTTTATCTCGTGTTGTCTTCATGTTATAGTGTTCTTGTACGTATATAAGGATTCTGTATGTATGTTTGTATGTATGTATGTATGTATGTATGTATGTATGTATGTATGTATGAATGAATGTATGTATGTATGAATGTATGTATGTATGTATGAATGTATGTATGTATGTATGTATTTATGCGTGTATGTATGTATGTATGTATGTATGTATGTATGTATGTATGTATGTATGCGTGTATGTATGTATGCGTGTATCTATGTATGTATGTATGTATGTAAGTATGTGTGTGTGTGTGTGTGTGTGTGTGTGTGTGTGTGTGTGTGTGTGTGTGTGTGTGTGTGTGTGTGTGTGTGTGTGTGTGTGTGTGTGTGTGTGTGTGTGTGTGTGTGTGTGTGTGTGTGTGTGTGTGTGTGTGTGTGTCATGGTATTCAAATTATATGCATGCCTTTGTGTGTTGTATTGCATGTATACTCTGTGTTGTGTGTATGCAAAGATCATGCATGTGTGTATCTCGATAATACGCACACAAACAGTAAATAAATAAATGAATAAATGAATAAATACATCAGTAAAGTAATAGCAACAGCCAGAGACAAGAAATGCCTATATTAAATTAAATCACCTACATTCTTCTACTGAATTTTGAAAAGCTTATTATTTTTATTCATCTTTTTTTTTTTACTTTATTTTTTTTTTACGGGATTAAAACTTATGCTGCTACAATTATAACTTTCGAATTGTTCTTCAAAAGTGACAATGACAGTTTTCATTCACACGTGCGTAGTATTTAGCGATTTTTACCCTATTTCTGTTCTATAGTTCATGTTCTTATTCAGTTTTTTTTTTTTCATTCATTTACTGTCATTACTTTTCTTCTGTCTTTCCTTCTTTTTCTTTTTCACTTACTTTCTGTTCTTCATTCTCTTCTGTTATTCA
>NC_087168.1:13557149-13602149 GCF_035594125.1 Scylla paramamosain
GGAAAGATAGATGGCGTTAGCTTAAGGAGAAAAGCAAGACGCAGACAAAGAGAAAAATACATGAGTGGAATAACGAGAGTAGTGGGAAATGAAATCAAGGCTGGACGTGTGCTACAGTTAACAAGAGAGAGAGAGAGAGAGAGAGAGAGAGAGAGAGAGAGAGAGAGAGAGAGAGAGAGAGAGAGAGAGAGAGAGAGAGAGAGAGAGAGAGAGAAAGCGGTGTGGCACTCTTTGGTCGCCAACATCTGTAGAGGGACGGAAAAAGAAGGAAGCTGGTCAAGATCGGAAAACAAAAAATGTTTAAGAGCCGCCATGAGTGATGAAAGTGGAAATAATTGGTGAATTTGAGTGGGAGGTGCTTAGACGGATGTTTGATAAGAAGTGCTCGAAAGATACGTGAGGAGATGATATTAAAGGGAGAATAGTATAAAGGGAGTGTAACATTTCGTTGCTCTTGTTTTGCTGAGTCCTTGTCCTCTCTTGATTTAAGTGCAAAAACTATATGACTCTTCTTAAATGAATAACACTACGATTTTATTGAGGAAAATGTAAATCGAGGTACTGAAAGTAGTTTGAATTCTTATTGTTGTCTAAGAGTCTTTCAAAATTACTCTCGCAACTTGCACCCAAACATCTTATTAAGCTTAAGAACAAACCATATCAGTCAAAAGGTTAAATAAATTACGTCAAGTAACGCAAAAATATTATAAACTGAATCACTTCATGTGTTGGGAAAAGAAACCGGAGCAGTAGCAGCAGCAACAGATGGAATAATAATAAGGATGATGATAGTAATGAAAATAATGATGATAGTAATGAAAAATAATAATAATAATGACAATAATAATAATTATAAGAAGAATACTAGTAGTAGTAGTAGTAGGAGTAGGAGTAGTAGTAGAATTACTAAAAATAGTAATGATGATAACGATAACGAAACTCTTTTCACGATAACAG
This sequence comes from Scylla paramamosain, assembly GCF_035594125.1. Taxonomy (NCBI): domain Eukaryota; kingdom Metazoa; phylum Arthropoda; class Malacostraca; order Decapoda; family Portunidae; genus Scylla; species Scylla paramamosain. The sequence goes on from NC_087168.1 coordinate 13,558,107, forward strand.
TATAGGCATCACAGATAGCGACGCTGTGATAGGCCATTGTAATGAGGCAGTACTGCGATAGGCCATTGTAATGAGGCAGTAGCGACGCTGCGATAGGCCATTCTAATGTGGCAGTACTGCGATAGGCCATTTTAATGTGGCACTACTGCGATAGGCCATTGTAATGTGGCAGTAGAGCACTGCGATAGGCCATTGTAATGTGGCAGTACTGCGATAGGCCATTGTAATGAGGCACTACTGCGATAGGCCATTGTAATGGGGCAGTACTGCGATAGGCCATTGTAATGAGGCACTACTGCGATAGGCCATTGTAATGGGGCAGTAGCGACGCTGCGATAGGCAATTGTAATGTGGCAGTACTGCGATAGGCCATTGTAATGTTGCAGTGCTGTGATAGGCCATTGTAATGGGGCAGTAGCGACGCTGTGATAGGCCATTGTAATGTGGCAGTAGGAACATTGCGATAGGCCATTGTAATGTGGCAGTAGGGACACTGCGATAGGCCATTGTAATGTAGCAGTAGGGACACTGCCAAAGGCCATTGTAATGTAGCAGTAGGGACACTGCGATAGGCCATTCTAATGTAGCAGTAGGGACACTGCGATAGGCCATTGTAATGTAGCAGTAGGGACACTGCGATAGGCCATTGTAATGTAGCAGTAGGGACACTGCGATAGGCCATTCTAATGTAGCAGTAGGGACACTGCGATAGGCCATTCTAATGTAGCAGTAGGGACACTGCCATAGGCCATTGTAATGTAGCAGTAGGGAAACTGCGATAGGCCATTGTAATGTAGCAGTAGGGAATCTGCGATAGGCCATTGTAATGTAGCAGTAGAGACACTGCGATAGGCCATTGTAATGTGGCAGTAGGGACACTGCGATAGGCCATTGTAATGTGGCAATAGCGACACTGCGATAGGCGATAGCGATGCAGTGACATGCGATAGCGATGCGGTGATAGCGAAGCGAGGACTGCGATGCAACGAGAGTGATGCGACGTTTGCGATGCGGCGATATGCGATAGCGATGCGAGGATATGCGATAGCGATGCGGCGATATACGATAGCGATGCGGCGATAGCAATGCGGCGATATGAGACAGCGATGCGACGATATACGATAGCGATGCGGCGATAGCAATGCGGCGATATGAGACAGCGATGCGACGATATACGATAGCGATGCGGCGATATACGATAACGATGCGGCGATATGCGATAGCGATGCGGCGATAGCAGTGCGGCGATATACGATAGCGATGCGGCAATAGCGATGCGGCGATATGCGATAGCGATGCGGCGATAGTGTTGCGGCGATATACGTTAGCGATGCGGCGATATACGGTAGCGATGCGGCGATAGCGTTTAATAAACTTATCCTAGGTCGGGGACTAACTTTTTCTTCCTTAGAGCCGCCCCGTTGTGCGGCGCGCGGCGTGGCAACCTTCCACACTCTCACACAGACTCGCCATGAGCTAAAGACCCCGCCCCACGCCACTCTCCAAACACCGTCGTGAAGAGCGCCCTCCTCTCCCCCTTAGAAGACGCCCCCTGCTGCCAGTGTCCGGCGCATGGCGCACAGCGTGCCCTCACCTCATGGCGAGCTGTTCAGCCCGGGATCACCCATAATCAAGGAACCCGTACACACCATTCACCAGACAATAGAAGGAGCCCTTATCTCCCCTTAAGGACCCCCCCCTTGTGGCCCTATCTGTTAAATGGTAGTCCGTATTTCCTTGCTTATGGCAACCTCTTGCCTAGTGCAAGGTATGGAAGTGGACGATTATTGTCTGAGCTGGAGACAGCACAGGGAAGAGAAGAACCTGCTGCAAGGCCTCTGCCTTGGGCCCCAGGCGGGACCAGGCAGCCACCTTCCCCTTCTGTACGTCTCCCAAGTCCGCCACGCACGGCCTGCATTCAATATTGGCCGAAATAATTTCATCAACAGCATTTAATTTTGATCCGAAAAGGAAATCGTCGCTGGCAAACCAAAAAATTCATTGAGTTGATGTAACACCAAAAAAATAGTTGATCAGTGACACGAGGCGAGGAAAGTTTTTTCAGCGTCCCTACGAGTTTCTTGCCCAAAAATAAGTGTTTGTGCGTCAAGCAATATTACTCAGTGTCCCCTGACAGTGAAGAATTAAAACTAGTGAAGATAAGGAGCTCACATGTTTGGGAATGCAGTGCTGAGGGAGGCTCTGTGACGGGATGGACTGAAGCAAGTTGAGGAAGATCAGGTGCAGAACAAATCCGTGTATTACGTACTATTTCATGCGAGGAGAAAGCAAAGTTGTTATCCATGTTCTCTTTCTTTTCCATTTTCTCTCTTTTGTTGTGTATATTGGATGTGTTTGTGTCATGGTATTGGCCGGTGTAGCTATGGTGTTATCTTTTCCTTTAATGGCATCACTATTTATGGAATGCTATTTAGGATGCGTAGTGTAGGCGTAGTGTTACTGTTTATTTAACACCGCATTGGTAGAGCCTTCGAGCGGTAAAAGGCAAATCACTCTTTTAATACCCAGGTAATTAGGCAAACCCTTTGTACAGTTTGTACATATGTATTTACCGTTTACATACAACACCACTTAAGTACTGAGCCAAAGAGAACTGAATCTCAGCACAGGGATATTTAGTCTGTCTGTTTCACAGAATCATATTTCACATATGAGTTATTCTATCTAGGTATTGCCTATTCATATAGTTTAACATTTACAATTATTAATTATTATTTTATTATTGCATATAATATCTATTCCTGTCTTAATATTTACCAATACACTAAGAGAAGAAACAGTAATTAGACACTACTCCCAGCGGGCGTCAGAATACGAAATTTTCACTTATGCTACTAGAAGGTTCTGATCTACAGTTACAGTGGTTCCCTACACTATGTGCTAACAATGGTCCAGCCTTTTCAGCATCGTTTTTATTTATTTATTTATTTATTTATTTATTTTATTCTTTATTTTTTATGTAAGAGGGGCACTGGCTAAGAGCAACAAAAAGTTCGAAAAAAAGGCCCACTTCAATGCCAGTCCCCAAACGAAGTCGAAAAGAATAATCGAAAATTGGAGGATAAGTGTCATGAAACCTCCCTCCTGAAAGAGTTCAAGTCATAGAGCTTGTGGTAGAGTGTGCTATGGGTGAGAGGGACTGTAGAAAGAGCTTGTATTGGTGTGTACTGACTGTTTTTGTGTCGTGGTATTATATTCAATTTATTTTGTGCCTGAAGGAAGAAGTGCTAAGGATGTTGGAAGAGAAGTACTATTAAAATTGAAAATAAGACAGGTGAGATTTATAGGACATGTAATGAGAATAGGAAAGATAGATGGCGTTAGCTTAAGGAGAAAAGCAAGACGCAGACAAAGAGAAAAATACATGAGTGGAATAACGAGAGTAGTGGGAAATGAAATCAAGGATGGACGTGTGCTACAGTTAACAAGAGAGAGAGAGAGAGAGAGAGAGAGGAGAGAGAGAGAGAGAGAGAGAGAGAGAGAGAGAGAGAGAGAGAGAGAGAGAGAGAGCGGTGTGGCACTCTTTGGTCGCCAACATCTGTAGAGGGACGGAAAAAGAAGGAAGCTGGTCAAGATCGGAAAACAAAAAATGTTTAAGAGCCGCCATGAGTGATGAAAGTGGAAATAATTGGTGAATTTGAGTGGGAGGTGCTTAGAGGACGGATGTTTGATAAGAAGTGCTCGAAAGATACGTGAGGGGATGATATTAAAGGGAGAATAGTATAAAGGGAGTGTAACATTTCGTTGCTCTTGTTATGCTGAGTCCTTGTCCTCTCTTGATTTAAGTGCAAAAACTATATGACTCTTCTTAAATGAATAACACTACGATTTTATTGAGGAAAATGTAAATCGAGGTACTGAAAGTAGTTTGAATTCTTATTGTTGTCTAAGAGTCTTTCAAAATTACTCTCGCAACTTGCACCCAAACATCTTATTAAGCTTAAGAACAAACCATATCAGTCAAAAGGTTAAATAAATTACGTCAAGTAACGCAAAAATAATATAAACTGAATCACTTCATGTGTTGGGAAAAGAAACCGGAGCAGTAGCAGCAGCAACAGATGGAATAATAATAAGGATGATGATAGTAATGAAAATAATGATGATAGTAATGAAAAATAATAATAATAATGACAATAATAATAATTATAAGAAGAATACTAGTAGTAGTAGTAGTAGGAGTAGGAGTAGTAGTAGAATTACTAAAAATAGTAATGATGATAACGATAACGAAACTCTTTTCACGATAACAGTATAGGCATCACAGATAGCGACGCTGTGATAGGCCATTGTAATGAGGCAGTACTGCGATAGGCCATTGTAATGAGGCAGTAGCGACGCTGCGATAGGCCATTTTAATGTGGCAGTACTGCGATAGGCCATTTTAATGTGGCACTACTGCGATAGGCCATTGTAATGTGGCAGTAGAGCACTGCGATAGGCCATTGTAATGTGGCAGTACTGCGATAGGCCATTGTAATGAGGCACTACTGCGATAGGCCATTGTAATGGGGCACTACTGCGATAGGCCATTGTAATGTGGCAGTAGAGCACTGCGATAGGCCATTGTAATGTGGCAATAGCGACGCTGCGATAGGCAATTGTAATGTGGCAGTACTGCGATAGGCCATTGTAATGTTGCAGTGCTGTGATAGGCCATTGTAATGGGGCAGTAGCGACGCTGCGATAGGCCATTGTAATGTGGCAGTAGGAACATTGCGATAGGCCATTGTAATGTGGCAGTAGGGACACTGCGATAGGCCATTGTAATGTAGCAGTAGGGACACTGCCAAAGGCCATTGTAATGTAGCAGTAGGGACACTGCGATAGGCCATTCTAATGTAGCAGTAGGGACACTGCGATAGGCCATTGTAATGTAGCAGTAGGGACACTGCGATAGGCCATTGTAATGTAGCAGTAGGGACACTGCGATAGGCCATTCTAATGTAGCAGTAGGGACACTGCGATAGGCCATTCTAATGTAGCAGTAGGGACACTGCGATAGGCCATTGTAATGTAGCAGTAGGGAAACTGCGATAGGCCATTGTAATGTAGCAGTAGGGAATCTGCGATAGGCCATTGTAATGTAGCAGTAGAGACACTGCGATAGGCCATTGTAATGTGGCAGTAGGGACACTGCTGTAGGCCATTGTAATGTGGCAATAGCGACACTGCGATAGGCGATAGCGATGCAGTGACATGCGATAGCGATGCGTTGATAGCGAAGCGAGGATTGCGATGCAACGAGAGTGATGCGACGTTTGCGATGCGGCGATATGCGATAGCGATGCGAGGATATGCGATAGCGATGCGGCGATATACGATAGCGATGCGGCGATAGCAATGCGGCGATATGAGACAGCGATGCGACGATATACGATAGCGATGCGGCGATAGCAATGCGGCGATATGAGACAGCGATGCGACGATATACGATAGCGATGCGGCGATATACGATAACGATGCGGCGATATGCGATAGCGATGCGGCGATAGCAGTGCGGCGATATACGATAGCGATGCGGCAATAGCGATGCGGCGATATGCGATAGCGATGCGGCGATAGTGTTGCGGCGATATACGTTAGCGATGCGGCGATATACGGTAGCGATGCGGCGATAGCGTTTAATAAACTTATCCTAGGTCGGGACTAACTTTTTCTTCCTTAGAGCCGCCCCGTTGTGCGGGCCGCGGCGTGGCAACCTTCCACACTCTCACACAGACTCGCCATGAGCAAAGACCCGCCACACGCCACTCTCCAAACACCGTCGTGAAGAGCGCCCTCCTCTCCCCTTAGAAGACGCCCCCTGCTGCCAGTGTCCGGCGCATGGCGCACAGCGTGCCCTCACTCATGGCGAGCTGTTCAGCCCGGGATCACCATAATCAAGGAACCCGTACACACCATTCACCAGACAATAGAAGGAGCCCTTATCTCCCCTTAAGGACCCCCCCTTGTGGCCCTATCTGTTAAATGGTAGTCCGTATTTCCTTGCTTATGGCAACCTCTTGCCTAGTGCAAGGTATGGAAGTGGACGATTATTGTCTGAGCTGGAGACAGCACAGGAAGAGAAGAACCTGCTGCAAGGCCTCTGCCTTGGGCCCCAGGCGGGACCAGGCAGCCACCTTCCCCTTCTGTACGTCTCCCAAGTCCGCCACGGCCTGCATTCAATATTGGCCGAAATAATTTCATCAACAGCATTTAATTTTGATCCGAAAAGGAAATCGTCGCTGGCAAACCAAAAAATTCATTGAGTTGATGTAACACAAAAAAATAGTTGATCAGTGACACGAGGCGAGGAAAGTTTTTTCAGCGTCCTACGAGTTTCTTGCCCAAAAATAAGTGTTTGTGCGTCAAGCAATATTACTCAGTGTCCCCTGACAGTGAAGAATTAAAACTAGTGAAGATAAGGAGCTCACATGTTTGGGAATGCAGTGCTGAGGGAGGCTCTGTGACGGGATGGACTGAAGCAAGTTGAGGAAGATCAGGTGCAGAACAAATCCGTGTATTACGTACTATTTCATGCGAGGAGAAAGCAAAGTTGTTATCCATGTTCTCTTTCTTTTCCATTTTCTCTCTTTTGTTGTGTATATTGGATGTGTTTGTGTCATGGTATTGGCCGGTGTAGCTATGGTGTTATCTTTTCCTTTAATGGCATCACTATTTATGGAATGCTATTTAGGATGCGTAGTGTAGGCGTAGTGTTACTGTTTATTTAACACCGCATTGGTAGAGCCTTCGAGCGGTAAAAGGCAAATCACTCTTTTAATACCCAGGTAATTAGGCAAACCCTTTGTACAGTTTGTACATATGTATTTACCGTTTACATACAACACCACTTAAGTACTGAGCCAAAGAGAACTGAATCTCAGCACAGGGATATTTAGTCTGTCTGTCACTGTTCTTGTCGCCACAATAAAGTCACTTATACACTGTCACTTGCACTTATTTCCCTGCCTTATACACGCAAGGTACATACTTGTAGGAAAGACTCAGGGTGTAGTCTTAGTGCAGTTGTTCGTGGCAGAGTTCACACACACACGCAGGACAGCTCGCACACCCAGCTGGCCAGATCGGAGCTCTCCACCCAACTGGCCGAGGCAATGCGACGTTCCTCAAGGTGCGGTGCTTGTAATCACGTGACATCGTAGGTGATAGGTTTCACAGAATCATATTTCACATATGAGTTATTCTATCTAGGTATTGCCTATTCATATAGTTTAACATTTACAATTATTAATTATTATTTTATTATTGCATATAATATCTATTCCTGTCTTAATATTTACCAATACACTAAGAGAAGAAACAGTAATTAGACACTACTCCCAGCGGGCGTCAGAATAGGAAATTTTCACTTATGCTACCAGAAGGTTCTGATCTACAGTTACAGTGGTTCCCTACACTATGTGCTAACAATGGTCCAGCCTTTTCAGCATCGTTTTTATTTATTTATTTATTTACTTCTTTATTCTATTCTTTATTTTTTATGTAAGAGGGGCACTGGCTAAGAGCAACAAAAAAGTTCGAAAAAAAGGCCCACCTCAATGCCAGTCCCCAAACAAAGTCGAAAAGAATATTCGAAAATTGGAGGATAAGTGTCATGAAACCTCCTTCCTGAAAGAGTTCAAGTCATAGAGCTTGTGGTAGAGTGTGCTAAGGGTGAGAGGGACTGTAGAAAGAGCTTGTATTGGTGTGTACTGACTGTTTTTGTGTTATGGTTATATTCAATTTATTTTTTGCCTGAAGGAAGAAGTGCTAAGGATGTTGGAAGAGAAGTACTACTAAAATTGAAAATAAGACAGGTGAGATTTATAGTACATGTAATGAGAATAGGAAAGATAGATGGCGTAAGCTTAAGGAGAAAAGCAAGACGCAGACAAAGAGAAAAATACATGAGTGGAATAACGAGAGAAGTGGGAAATGAAATCAAGGCTGGACGTGTGCTACAGTTAACAAGAGAGAGAGAGAGAGAGAGAGAGAGAGAGAGAGAGAGAGAGAGAGAGAGAGAGAGAGAGAGAGAGAGAGAGAGAGAGAGAGAGAGAGAGAGAGAGAGAGAGAGAGAGAGAGAGAGAGAGAAAGAGAGCGGTGTGGTTCTCTTTGGTCGCCAACATCTGTAGAGGGAGGGAAAAAGAAGGAAGCTGGTCAAGATCGGAAAACAGAAAATGTTTAAGAGCCGCCATGAGTGTTGAAAGTGGAAATAATTGGTGAATATGAGTGGGAGGTGCTTAGAGGACGGATGTTTGATAAGAAGTGCTCGAAAGATACGTGAGGGGATGAAATTAAAGGGAGAATAGTATAAAGGGAGTGTAACATTTCGTTGCTCTTGTTATGCTGAGTCCTTGTCCTCTCTTGATTTAAGTGCAAAAACTATATGACTCTTCTTAAATGAATAACACTACGATTTTATTGAGGAAAATGTATATCGAGGTACTGAAAGTAGTTTGAATACTCCATCACTCTTATTGTTGTCTAAGAGTCTTTCAAAATTACTCTCGCAACTTGCACCCAAACATCTTATTAAGCTTAAGAACAAACTATATCAGTCAAAAGGTTAAATAAATTACGTCAAGTAACGCAAAAGTAATATAAACGGAATCACTTCATGTGTTAGGAAATAAAACCGTAGTAGTAGCAGCAACAGCAGATGCAATAATAATAAGGATGGTGATAGTAATGATAATAATGATGATAGTAATGAAAATAATAATAATAATTATGACAATAATAATAATAATGATAAGAAGAATAGTAATAGTAGTACTAGTACTAGTAGTAGTAGTAGTAGTAGTAGTAGTAGTAGTAGTAGAATTACTAAAAATAGTAATGATGATAACGATAACGAAACTCTTTTCACGATAACAGTATAGGCATCACAGATAGCGACGCTGTGATATGCCATTGTAATGTGGCACTACTGCGATAGGCCATTGTAATGTGGCAGTAGAGCACTGCGATAGGCCATTGTAATGTGGCAGTACTGCGATAGGCCATTGTAATGTGGCAGTAGAGCACTGCGATAGGCCATTGTAATGTGGCAGTACTGCGATAGGCCACTGTAATGAGGCACTACTGCGATAGGCCATTGTAATGGAGCAGTAACGACGTTGCGATAGGCCATTCTAATGTAGCAGTACTGCGATAGGCCATTGTAATGTGGCAGTACTGTGATAGGCCATTGTAATGGGGCAGTAACGATGCTGCGATAGGCCATTGTAATGTGGCAGTAGGAACACTGCGATAGGCCATTGTAATGTGGCAGTAGGAACACTGCGATAGGCCATTGTAATGTAGCAGTAGGAACACTGCGACAGGCCATTGTAATGTAGCAGTAGAGTCACTGCGATAGGCTATTGTAATGTAGCAGTAGGAACACTGCGATAGGCCATTATAATGTGGCAGTAGGGACACTGCAATAGGCCATTGTAATGTGGCAGTAGGGACACTGCGATAGGCCATTTTAATGTAGCAGTCTGGACACTGCGATAGACCATTTTAATGTAGCAGTAGGGACACTGCGATAGGCCATTGTAATGTAGCAGTAGCGACACTGCGATAAGCGATAGCGATGCAGTGTCATGCGATAGCGATGCGGTGATAGCGAAGCGAGGATTGCAATACAACGATAGTGATGCGACGTTTGCGATGCGGCGATATGCGATAGCGATGCGAGGATATGCGATAGCGATGCTGCGGTAGCGGTGCGGCGATATACGATAGCGATTCGGCGATACCAATGCGGCGATATGCGACAGCGATGTGGCGATATACGATAGCGATGCGGCGATATACGATAGCGATGCGGCGATACACGATAGCGATGCGGCGATATGCGATAGCGATGCGGCGATAGCAGTGCGGCGATATACGATAGCGATACGGCGATATACGATAGCGATGCGGTGATATACGATAGCGATGCGGCAATAGCGATGCGGCGATATGCAGTAGCGATGCGGCGATATACAGTAGCGATGCGGCGATAGTGTTGCTGCGATATACGATAGCGATGCAGCGATATACGGTAGCGATGCGGCGATAGCGTTTAATAATCTTATCCTAGGTCGGGACTAACCTTTTCTTCCTTAGAGCCGCCCCGTTGTGCGGGCCGCGGCGTGGCAACCTTCCACACTCTCACACGGACTCGCCATGAGCAAAGACCCGCCACACGCCACTCTCCAAACACCGTCGTGAAGAGCGCCCTCCTCTCCCCTTAGAAGACGCCCCCTGCTGCCAATGTCCGGCGCATGGCGCACAGCGTGCCCTCACTCATGGCGAGCTGTTCAGCCCGGGATCACCATAATCAAGGAACCCGTACACACCATTCACCAGACAATAGAAGGAGCCCTTATCTCCCCTTAAGGACCCCCCTTGTGGCCCTATCTGTTAAATGATAGTCCGTATTTCCTTGCTTATGGCAACCTCTTGCCTAGTGCAAGGTATGGAAGTGGACGATTATTGTCTGAGCTGGAGACAGCACAGGAAGAGAAGAACCTGCAGCAAGGCCTCTTCCTTGGGCCCCAGGCTGGACCAGGCAGCCACCTTCCCCTTCTGTACGTCTCCCAAGTCCGCCACGGCCTGCATTCAATTTTGGCCGAAATAATTTCATCAACAGCATTTAATTTTGATCCGAAAAGGAAATCGTCGCTGGCAAACCAAAAAATTCATTGAGTTGATGTAACACAAAAAAATAGTTGATCAGTGACACGAGGCGAGGAAAGTTTTTTCAGCGTCCTACGAGTTTCTTGCCCAAAAATAAGTGTTTGTGCGTCAAGCAATATTACTCAGTGTCCCCTGACAGTGAAGAATTAAAACTAGTGAAGATAAGGAGCTCACATGTTTGGGAAGGCAGTGCTGAGGGAGGCTCTGTGACGGGATGGACTGAAGCAAGTTAAGGAAGATCAAGTGCAGAACAAATCCGTGCATTACGTACTATGTCGTGCGAGGAGAAAGCAAAGTTGTTATCCATGTTCTCTTTCTTTTCCATTTTCTCTCTTTTGTTGTGTATATTGGATGTGTTTGTGTCATGGTATTGGCCGGTGTAGCTATGGTGTTATCTTTTCCTTTAATGGCATCACTATTTATGGAATGCTATTTAGGATACGTAGTGTAGGCGTAGTGTTACTGTTTATTTAACACCGCATTGGTAGAGCCTTCGAGCGGTAAAAGGCAAATCACTCTTTTAATACCCAGGTAATTAGGAAAACCCTTTGTACAGTTTGTACATATATATTTACCGTTTACATACAACACCACTTAAGTACTGAGCCAAAGAGAACTGAATCTCAGCACAGGGATATTTAGTCTGTCTGTCACTGTTCTTGTCGCCACAATAAAGTCACTTATACACTGTCACTTGCACTTATTTCCCTGCCTTATACACGCAAGGTACATACTTGTAGGAAAGACTCAGGGTGTAGTCTTAGTGCAGTTGTTCGTGGCAGAGTTCACACACACACGCAGGACAGCTCGCACACCCAGCTGGCCAGATCGGAGCTCTCCACCCAACTGGCCGAGGCAATGCGACGTTCCTCAAGGTGCGGCGCTTGTAATCACGTGACATCGTAGGTGATAGGTTTCACAGAATCATATTTCACATATGAGTTATTCTATCTAGGTTTTGCCTATTCATATAATTTAACATATACAATTATTAATTATTATTTTATTTTTGCATATAATATCTATTCCTGTCTTAATATTTACCAATACACTAAGAGAAGAAACAGTAATTAGACACTACTCCCAGCGGGCGTCAGAATACGAAATTTTCACTTATGCTACCAGAAGGTTCTGATCTACAGTTACAATGGTTCCCTACACTATGTGCTAACAATGGTCCAGCCTTTTCAGCATTGTTTTTATTTATTTATTTATTTACTTCTTTATTCTATTCTTTATTTTTTATGTAAGAGGGGCACTGGCTAAGAGCAACAAAAAGTTCGAAAAAAAGGCCTACTTCAATGCCAGTCCCCAAACGAAGTCGAAAAGAATAATCGAAAATTGGAGGAAAAGTGTCATGAAACCTCCCTCCTGAAAGAGTTCAAGTCATAGAGCTTGTGGTAGAGTGTGCTAAGGGTGAGAGGGACTGTAGAAAGAGCTTGTATTGGTGTGTACTGACTGTTTTTGTGTTATGGTTATATTCAATTTATTTTGTGCCTGAAGGAAGAAGTGCTAAGGATGTTGGAAGAGAAGTACTACTAAAATTGAAAATAAGACAGGTGAGATTTATAGTACATGTAATGAGAATAGGAAAGATAGATGGCGTAAGCTTAAGGAGAAAAGCAAGACGCAGACAAAGAGAAAAATACATGAGTGGAATAACGAGAGAAGTGGGAAATGAAATCAAGGCTGGACGTGTGCTACTGTTAACAAGAGAGAGAGAGAGAGAGAGAGAGAGAGAGAGAGAGAGAGAGAGAGAGAGAGAGAGAGAGAGAGAGAGAGAGAGAGAGAGAGCTGTGTGGCACTCTTTGGTCGTCAACATCTGTAGAGGGACGGAAAAAGAAGGAAGCTGGTCAAGATCGGAAAACAAAAAATGTTTAAGAGCCGCCATGAGTGTTGAAAGTGGAAATAATTGGTGAATATGAGTGGGAGGTGCTTAGAGGACGGATGTTTGATAAGAAGTGCTCGAAAGATACGTGAGGGGATGAAATTAAAGGGAGAATAGTATAAAGGGAGTGTAACATTTCGTTGCTCTTGTTATCCTGAGTCCTTGTCCTCTCTTAATTTAAGTGCAAAAACTATATGACTCTTCTTAAATGAATAACACTACGATTTTATTGAGGAAAATGTAAATCGTGGTACTGAAAGTAGTTTGAATACTCCATCACTCTTATTATTGTCTAAGAGTCTTTCAAAATTACTCTTGCAACTTGCACCCAAACATCTTATTAAGCTTAAGAACAAACTATATCAGTCAAAAGGTTAAATAAATTACGTCAAGTAACGCAAAAGTATTATAAACTGAATCACTTCATGTGTTAGGAAATAAAACCGTAGTAGTAGCAGCAACAGCAGTTGCAATAATAATAAGGATGGTGATAGTAATGATAATAATGATAATAGTAATGAAAATAATAATAATAATTATGACAATAATAATAATAATGATAAGAAGAATAGTAATAGTAGTACTAGCACTAGTAGTAGTAGTAGTAGTAGTAGTAGAATTACCAAAAATAGTAATGATAACGATAACGAAACTCTTTTCACGATAACAGTATAGGCATCACAGATAGCGACGCTGTGATAGGCCATTGTAATGAGGCAGTACTGCGATAGGCCATTGTAATGTGGCAGTAGAGCACTGCCAAGACGCAGACAAAGAGAAAAATACATGAGTGGAATAACGAGAGAAGTGGGAAATGAAATCAAGGCTGGACGTGTGCTACAGTTAACAAGAGAGAGAGAGAGAGAGAGAGAGAGAGAGAGAGAGAGAGAGAGAGAGAGAGAGAGAGAGAGAGAGAGAGAGAGAGAGAGAGCGGTGTGGCACTCTTTGGTCGCCAACATCTGTAGAGGGAGGGAAAAAGAAGGAAGCTGGTCAAGATCGGAAAACAAAAAATGTTTAAGAGCCGCCATGAGTGTTGAAAGTGGAAATAATTGCTGAATTTGAGTGGGAGGTGCTTAGAGGACGGATGTTTGATAAGAAGTGCTCGAAAGATACGTGAGGGGATGAAATTAAATGGAGAATAGTATAAAGGGAGTGTAACATTTCGTTGCTCTTGTTATGCTGAGTCCTTGTCCTCTCTTGATTTAAGTGCAAAAACTATATGACGCTTCTTAAATGAGTAACACTACGATTTTATTGAGGAAAGTGTAAATCGAGGTACTGAAAGTAGTTTGAATTCTTATTGTTGTCTAAGAGTCTTTCAAAATTACTCTTGCAACTTGCACCCAAACATCTTATTAAGTTTAAGAACAAACCATATCAGTCAAAAGGTTAAATAAATTACGTCAAGTAACGCAAAAGTAATATAAACTGAATCACTTCATGTGTTAGGAAAAGAAACCGGAGCAGTAGCAGCAGCAACAGATGCAATAATAATAAGTATGATGATTGTAATGAAAATAATGATGATAGTAATGAAAATAATAATAATAATGACAATAATAATAATTATAAGAAGAATACTAGTAGTAGTAGTAGTAGGAGTAGGAGTAGTAGTAGAATTACTAAAAATAGTAATGATGAAAACGATAACGAAATTCTTTTCACGATAACAGTATAGGCATCACAGATAGCGACGCTGTGATAGGCCATTGTAATGATGCAGTACTGCGATAGGCCATTGTAATGGGGCAGTAGCGACGCTGCGATACGCCATTCTAATGTGGCAGCACTGCGATAGGCCATTTTAATGTGGCACTACTGCGATAGGCCATTGTAATGTGGCAGTAGAGCACTGCGATAGGCCATTGTAATGTGGCAGTACTGCGATAGGCCATTGTAATGAGGCACTACTGCGATAGGCCATTGTAATGGGGCAGTAGCGACGCTGCGATAGGCAATTGTAATGTGGCAGTACTGCGATAGGCCATTGTAATGTTGCAGTGCTGTGATAGGCCATTGTAATGGGGCAGTAGCGACGCTGCGATAGGCCATTGTAATGTAGCAGTAGGAACATTGCGATAGGCCATTGTAATGTGGCAGTAAGGACACTGCGATAGGCCATTGTAATGTAGCAGTAGAGACACTGCCATAGGCCATTGTAATGTAGCAGTAGGGACACTGCGATAGGCCATTCTAATGTAGCAGTGGGGACACTGCGATAGGCCATTGTAATGTACCAGTAGGGACACTGCGATAGGCCATTGTAATGTAGCAGTAGGGACACTGCCATAGGCCATTGTAATGTAGCAGTAGGGAAACTGCGATAGGCCATTGTAATGTAGCAGTAGGGAATCTGCGATAGGCCATTGTAATGTAGCAGTAGAGACACTGCGATAGGCCATTGTAATGTGGCAGTAGGGACACTGCGATAGGCCATTGTAATGTGGCAATAGCGACACTGCGATAGGCGATAGCGATGCAGTGACATGCGATAGCGATGCGGTGATAGCGAAGCGAGGATTGCGATGCAATGAGAGTGATGCGACGTTTGCGATACGGCGATATGCGATAGCGATGCGAGGATATGCGATAGCGATGCGGCGATATACGATAGCGATGCGGCGATAGCAATGCGGCGATATGAGACAGCGATGCGACGATATACGATAGCGATGCGGCGATAGCAATGCGGCGATATGAGACAGCGATGCGACGATATACGATAGCGATGCGGCGATATACGATAACGATGCGGCGATATGCGATAGCGATGCGGCGATAGCAGTGCGGCGATATACGATAGCGATGCGGCAATAGCGATGCGGCGATATGCGATAGCGATGCGGCGATAGTGTTGCGGCGATATACGTTAGCGATGCGGCGATATACGGTAGCGATGCGGCGATAGCGTTTAATAAACTTATCCTAGGTCGGGACTAACCCTTTCTTCCTTAGAGCCACCCCGTTGTGCGGGCCGCGGCGTGGCAACCTTTCACACTCTCACACGGACTCGCCATGAGCAAAGACCCGCCACACGCCACTCTCGAAACACCGTCGTGAAGAGCGCCCTCCTCTCCCCTTAGAAGACGCCTCCTGCTGCCAGTGTCCGGCGCATGGCGCACAGCGTGCCCTCACTCATGGCGAGCTGTTCAGCCCGGGATCACCATAATCAAGGAACCCGTACACACCATTCACCAGACAATAGAAGGAGCCCTTATCTCCCCTTAAGGACCCCCCCTTGTGGCCCTATCTGTTAAATGGTAGTCCGTATTTCCTTGCTTATGGCAACCTCTTGCCTAGTGCAAGGTATGGAAGTGGACGATTATTGTCTGAGCTGTAGACAGCACAGGAAGAGAAGAACCTGCTGCAAGGCCTCTGCCTTGGGCCCCAGGCGGGACCAGGCAGCCACCTTCCCCTTCTGTACGTCTCCCAAGTCCGCCACGGCCTGCATTCAATTTTGGCCGAAATAATTTCATCAACAGCATTTAATTTTGATCCGAAAAGGAAATCGTCGCTGGCAAACCAAAAAATTCATTGAGTTGATGTAACACAAAAAAATAGTTGATCAGTGACACGAGGCGAGGAAAGTTTTTTCAGCGTCCTACGAGTTTCTTGCCCAAAAATAAGTGTTTGTGCGTCAAGCAATATTACTCAGTGTCCCCTGACAGTGAAGAATTAAAACTAGTGAAGATAAGGAGCTCACATGTTTGGGAATGCAATGCTGAGGGAACGTCTGTGACGGGATGGACTGAAGCAAGTTAAGGAAGATCAGGTGCAGAACAAATCCGTGCATTACGTACTATGTCGTGCGAGGAGAAAGCAAAGTTGTTATCCATGTTCTCTTTCTTTTCCATTTTCTCTCTTTTGTTGTGTATATTGGATATGTTTGTGTCATGGTATTGGCCGGTGTAGCTATGGTGTTATCTTTTCCTTTAATAGCATCACCATTTATGGAATGCTATTTAGGATGCGTAGTGTAGGCGTAGTGTTACTGTTTATTTAACACCGCATTGGTAGAGCCTTCGAGCGGTAAAAGGCAAATCACTCTTTTAATACCCAGGTAATTAGGAAAACCCTTTGTACAGTTTGTACATATGTATTTACAGTTTACATACACCACCACTTAAGTACTGAGCCAAAGAGAACTGAATCTCAGCACAGGGATATGTAGTCTGTCTGTCACTGTTCTTGTCGCCACAATAAAGTCACTTATACACTGTCACTTGCACTTATTTCCCTGCCTTATACACGCAAGGTACACACTTGTAGGAAAGACTCAGGGTGTAGTCTTAGTGCAGTTGTTCGTGGCAGAGTTCACACACACACACAGGACACCTCGCACACCCAGCTGGCCAGAACGGAGCTCTCCACCCAACTGCCCGAGGCAATGCGACGTTCCTCAAGGTGCGGCGCTTGTAATCACGTGACATCGTAGGTGATAGGTTTCACAGAATCATATTTCACAAATGAGTTATTCTATCTAGGTATTGCCTATTCATATAGTTTAACATTTACAATTATTAATTATTATTTTATTATTTCATATAATATCTATTCCTGTCTTAATATTTACCAATACACTAAGAGAAGAAACAGTAATTAGACACTACTCCCAGCGGGCGTCAGAATACGAAATTTTCACTTATGCTACCAGAAGGTTCTGATCTACAGTTACAATGGTTCCCTACACTATGTGCTAACAATGGTCCAGCCTTTTCAGCATCGTTTTTATTTATTTATTTATTTACTTCCCTATTATATTCTTTATTTTTTATGTAAGAGGGGCACTGGCTAAGAGCAACAAAAAGTAAAAAAAAAAGGCCCACCTCAATGCCAGTCCCCAAACGAAGTCGAAAAGAATAATCGAAAATTGGAGGGTAAGTGTCATGAAACCTCCCTCCTGAAAGAGTTCAAGTCATAGAGCTTGTGGTAGAGTGTGCTAAGGGTGAGAGGGACTGTAGAAAGAGCTTGTATTGATGTGTAATGACTGTTTTTGTGTTATGGTTATATTCAATTTATTTTGTGCCTGAAGGAAGAAGTGCTAAGGATGTTGGAAGAGAAGTACTACTAAAATTGAAAATAAGACAGGTGAGATTTATAGGACATGTAATGAGAATAGGAAAGATAGATGGCGTTAGCTTAAGGAGAAAAGCAAGACGCAGACAAAGAGAAAAATACATGAGTGGAATAACGAGAGTAGTGGGAAATGAAATCAAGGCTGGACGTGTGCTACAGTTAACAAGAGAGAGAGAGAGAGAGAGAGAGAGAGAGAGAGAGAGAGAGAGAGAGAGAGAGAGAGAGAGAGAGAGAGAGAGAGAGAGAGAGAGAGAGAGAGAAAGCGGTGTGGCACTCTTTGGTCGCCAACATCTGTAGAGGGACGGAAAAAGAAGGAAGCTGGTCAAGATCGGAAAACAAAAAATGTTTAAGAGCCGCCATGAGTGATGAAAGTGGAAATAATTGGTGAATTTGAGTGGGAGGTGCTTAGACGGATGTTTGATAAGAAGTGCTCGAAAGATACGTGAGGAGATGATATTAAAGGGAGAATAGTATAAAGGGAGTGTAACATTTCGTTGCTCTTGTTTTGCTGAGTCCTTGTCCTCTCTTGATTTAAGTGCAAAAACTATATGACTCTTCTTAAATGAATAACACTACGATTTTATTGAGGAAAATGTAAATCGAGGTACTGAAAGTAGTTTGAATTCTTATTGTTGTCTAAGAGTCTTTCAAAATTACTCTCGCAACTTGCACCCAAACATCTTATTAAGCTTAAGAACAAACCATATCAGTCAAAAGGTTAAATAAATTACGTCAAGTAACGCAAAAATATTATAAACTGAATCACTTCATGTGTTGGGAAAAGAAACCGGAGCAGTAGCAGCAGCAACAGATGGAATAATAATAAGGATGATGATAGTAATGAAAATAATGATGATAGTAATGAAAAATAATAATAATAATGACAATAATAATAATTATAAGAAGAATACTAGTAGTAGTAGTAGTAGGAGTAGGAGTAGTAGTAGAATTACTAAAAATAGTAATGATGATAACGATAACGAAACTCTTTTCACGATAACAGTATAGGCATCACAGATAGCGACGCTGTGATAGGCCATTGTAATGAGGCAGTACTGCGATAGGCCATTGTAATGAGGCAGTAGCGACGCTGCGATAGGCCATTCTAATGTGGCAGTACTGCGATAGGCCATTTTAATGTGGCACTACTGCGATAGGCCATTGTAATGTGGCAGTAGAGCACTGCGATAGGCCATTGTAATGTGGCAGTACTGCGATAGGCCATTGTAATGAGGCACTACTGCGATAGGCCATTGTAATGGGGCAGTAGCGACGCTGCGATAGGCAATTGTAATGTGGCAGTACTGCGATAGGCCATTGTAATGTTGCAGTGCTGTGATAGGCCATTGTAATGGGGCAGTAGCGACGCTGTGATAGGCCATTGTAATGTGGCAGTAGGAACATTGCGATAGGCCATTGTAATGTGGCAGTAGGGACACTGCGATAGGCCATTGTAATGTAGCAGTAGGGACACTGCCAAAGGCCATTGTAATGTAGCAGTAGGGACACTGCGATAGGCCATTCTAATGTAGCAGTAGGGACACTGCGATAGGCCATTGTAATGTAGCAGTAGGGACACTGCGATAGGCCATTGTAATGTAGCAGTAGGGACACTGCGATAGGCCATTCTAATGTAGCAGTAGGGACACTGCGATAGGCCATTCTAATGTAGCAGTAGGGACACTGCCATAGGCCATTGTAATGTAGCAGTAGGGAAACTGCGATAGGCCATTGTAATGTAGCAGTAGGGAATCTGCGATAGGCCATTGTAATGTAGCAGTAGAGACACTGCGATAGGCCATTGTAATGTGGCAGTAGGGACACTGCGATAGGCCATTGTAATGTGGCAATAGCGACACTGCGATAGGCGATAGCGATGCAGTGACATGCGATAGCGATGCGGTGATAGCGAAGCGAGGACTGCGATGCAACGAGAGTGATGCGACGTTTGCGATGCGGCGATATGCGATAGCGATGCGAGGATATGCGATAGCGATGCGGCGATATACGATAGCGATGCGGCGATAGCAATGCGGCGATATGAGACAGCGATGCGACGATATACGATAGCGATGCGGCGATAGCAATGCGGCGATATGAGACAGCGATGCGACGATATACGATAGCGATGCGGCGATATACGATAACGATGCGGCGATATGCGATAGCGATGCGGCGATAGCAGTGCGGCGATATACGATAGCGATGCGGCAATAGCGATGCGGCGATATGCGATAGCGATGCGGCGATAGTGTTGCGGCGATATACGTTAGCGATGCGGCGATATACGGTAGCGATGCGGCGATAGCGTTTAATAAACTTATCCTAGGTCGGGACTAACTTTTTCTTCCTTAGAGCCGCCCCGTTGTGCGGGCCGCGGCGTGGCAACCTTCCACACTCTCACACAGACTCGCCATGAGCAAAGACCCGCCACACGCCACTCTCCAAACACCGTCGTGAAGAGCGCCCTCCTCTCCCCTTAGAAGACGCCTCCTGCTGCCAGTGTCCGGCGCATGGCGCACAGCGTGCCCTCACTCATGGCGAGCTGTTCAGCCCGGGATCACCATAATCAAGGAACCCGTACACACCATTCACCAGACAATAGAAGGAGCCCTTAT
Organism: Scylla paramamosain; assembly: GCF_035594125.1. NCBI lineage: Eukaryota > Metazoa > Arthropoda > Malacostraca > Decapoda > Portunidae > Scylla > Scylla paramamosain. The sequence goes on from NC_087168.1 coordinate 13,578,369, forward strand.
CTCCCCTTAAGGACCCCCCCCTTGTGGCCCTATCTGTTAAATGGTAGTCCGTATTTCCTTGCTTATGGCAACCTCTTGCCTAGTGCAAGGTATGGAAGTGGACGATTATTGTCTGAGTTGTAGACAGCACAGGAAGAGAAGAACCTGCTGCAAGGCCTCTGCCTTGGGCCCCAGGCGGGACCAGGCAGCCACCTTCCCCTTGTGTACGTCTCCCAAGTCCGCCACGGCCTGCATTCAATTTTGGCCGAAATAATTTCATCAACAGCATTTAATTTTGATCCGAAAAGGAAATCGTCGCTGGCAAACCAAAAAATTCATTGAGTTGATGTAACACAAAAAAATAGTTGATCAGTGACACGAGGGGAGGAAAGTTTTTTCAGCGTCCTACGAGTTTCTTGCCCAAAAATAAGTGTTTGTGCGTCAAGCAATATTACTCAGTGTCCCCTGACAGTGAAGAATTAAAACTAGTGAAGATAAGGAGCTCACATGTTTGGGAACGCAGTGCTGAGGGAGGCTCTGTGACGGGATGGACTGAGGCAAGTTGAGGAAGATCAGGTGCAGAACAAATCCGTGCATTACGTACTATGTCGTGCGAGGAGAAAGCAAAGTTGTTATCCATGTTCTCTTTCTTTTCCATTTTCTCTCTTTTGTTGTGTATATTGGATGTGTTTGTGTCATGGTATTGGCCGGTGTAGCTATGGTGTTATCTTTTCCTTTAATAGCATCACTATTTATGGAATGCTATTTAGGATGCGTAGTGTAGGCGTAGTGTTACTGTTTATTAAACACCGCATTGGTAGAGCCTTCGAGCGGTAAAAGGCAAATCACTCTTTTAATACCCAGGTAATTAGGAAAACCCTTTGTACAGTTTGTACATATGTATTTACAGTTTACATACACCATCACTTAAGTACTGAGCCAAAGAGAACTGAATCTCAGCACAGGGATATGTAGTCTGTCTGTTTCGCAGAATCATATTTCACATATGAGTTATTCTATCTAGGTATTGCCTATTCATATAGTTTAACATTTACAATTATTAATTATTATTTTATTTTTGCATATAATATCTATTCCTGTCTTAATATTTACCAGTACACTAAGAGAAGAAACAGTAATTAGACACTACTCCCAGCGGGCGTCAGAATACGAAATTTTCACTTATGCTACTAGAAGGTTCTGATCTACAGTTACAGTGGTTCCCTACACTATGTGCTAACAATGGTCCAGGCTTTTCAGCATCGTTTTTATTTATTTATTTATTTACTTCTTTATTCTATTCTTTATTTTTTATGTAAGAGGGGCACTGGCTAAGAGCAACAAAAAGTAAAAAAAAAAGGCCCACCTCAATGCCAGTCCCCAAACGAAGTCGAAAAGAATAATCGAAAATTGGAGGGTAAGTGTCATGAAACCTCCCTCCTGAAAGAGTTCAAGTCATAGAGCTTGTGGTAGAGTGTGCTAAGGGTGAGAGGGACTGTAGAAAGAGCTTGTATTGGTGTGTAATGACTGTTTTTGTGTTATGGTTATATTCAATTTATTTTGTGCCTGAAGGAAGAAGTGCTAAGGATGTTGGAAGAGAAGTACTACTAAAATTGAAAATAAGACAGGTGAGATTTATAGGACATGTAATGAGAATAGGAAAGATAGATGGCGTTAGCTTAAGGAGAAAAGCAAGACGCAGACAAAGAGAAAAATACATGAGTGGAATAACGAGAGTAGTGGGAAATGAAATCAAGGCTGGACGTGTGCTACAGTTAACAAGAGAGAGAGAGAGAGAGAGAGAGAGAGAGAGAGAGAGAGAGAGAGAGAGAGAGAGAGAGAGAGAGAGAGAGAGAGAGAGAGAGAAAGTGGTGTGGCACTCTTTGGTCGCCAACATCTGTAGAGGGACGGAAAAAGAAGGAAGCTGGTCAAGATCGGAAAACAAAAAATGTTTAAGAGCCGCCATGAGTGATGAAAGTGGAAATAATTGGTGAATTTGAGTGGGAGGTGCTTAGACGGATGTTTGATAAGAAGTGCTCGAAAGATACGTGAGGAGATGATATTAAAGGGAGAATAGTATAAAGGGAGTGTAACATTTCGTTGCTCTTGTTTTGCTGAGTCCTTGTCCTCTCTTGATTTAAGTGCAAAAACTATATGACTCTTCTTAAATGAATAACACTACGATTTTATTGAGGAAAATGTAAATCGAGGTACTGAAAGTAGTTTGAATTCTTATTGTTGTCTAAGAGTCTTTCAAAATTACTCTCGCAACTTGCACCCAAACATCTTATTAAGCTTAAGAACAAACCATATCAGTCAAAAGGTTAAATAAATTACGTCAAGTAACGCAAAAATAATATAAACTGAATCACTTCATGTGTTGGGAAAAGAAACCGGAGCAGTAGCAGCAGCAACAGATGGAATAATAATAAGGATGATGATAGTAATGAAAATAATGATGATAGTAATGAAAAATAATAATAATAATGACAATAATAATAATTATAAGAAGAATACTAGTAGTAGTAGTAGTAGGAGTAGGAGTAGTAGTAGAATTACTAAAAATAGTAATGATGATAACGATAACGAAACTCTTTTCACGATAACAGTATAGGCATCACAGATAGCGACGCTGTGATAGGCCATTGTAATGAGGCAGTACTGCGATAGGCCATTGTAATGAGGCAGTAGCGACGCTGCGATAGGCCATTCTAATGTGGCAGTACTGCAATAGGCCATTTTAATGTGGCACTACTGCGATAGGCCATTGTAATGTGGCAGTAGAGCACTGCGATAGGCCATTGTAATGTGGCAGTACTGCGATAGGCCATTGTAATGAGGCACTACTGCGATAGGCCATTGTAATGGGGCAGTAGCGACGCTGCGATAGGCAATTGTAATGTGGCAGTACTGCGATAGGCCATTGTAATGTTGCAGTGCTGTGATAGGCCATTGTAATGGGGCAGTAGCGACGCTGCGATAGGCCATTGTAATGTGGCAGTAGGAACATTGCGATAGGCCATTGTAATGTGGCAGTAGGGACACTGCGATAGGCCATTGTAATGTAGCAGTAGGGACACTGCCAAAGGCCATTGTAATGTAGCAGTAGGGACACTGCGATAGGCCATTCTAATGTAGCAGTAGGGACACTGCGATAGGCCATTGTAATGTAGCAGTAGGGACACTGCGATAGGCCATTGTAATGTAGCAGTAGGGACACTGCGATAGGCCATTCTAATGTAGCAGTAGGGACACTGCGATAGGCCATTCTAATGTAGCAGTAGGGACACTGCGATAGGCCATTGTAATGTAGCAGTAGGGAAACTGCGATAGGCCATTGTAATGTAGCAGTAGGGAATCTGCGATAGGCCATTGTAATGTAGCAGTAGAGACACTGCGATAGGCCATTGTAATGTGGCAGTAGGGACACTGCGGTAGGCCATTGTAATGTGGCAATAGCGACACTGCGATAGGCGATAGCGATGCAGTGACATGCGATAGCGATGCGTTGATAGCGAAGCGAGGATTGCGATGCAACGAGAGTGATGCGACGTTTGCGATGCGGCGATATGCGATAGCGATGCGAGGATATGCGATAGCGATGCGGCGATATACGATAGCGATGCGGCGATAGCAATGCGGCGATATGAGACAGCGATGCGACGATATACGATAGCGATGCGGCGATAGCAATGCGGCGATATGAGACAGCGATGCGACGATATACGATAGCGATGCGGCGATATACGATAACGATGCGGCGATATGCGATAGCGATGCGGCGATAGCAGTGCGGCGATATACGATAGCGATGCGGCAATAGCGATGCGGCGATATGCGATAGCGATGCGGCGATAGTGTTGCGGCGATATACGTTAGCGATGCGGCGATATACGGTAGCGATGCGGCGATAGCGTTTAATAAACTTATCCTAGGTCGGGACTAACTTTTTCTTCCTTAGAGCCGCCCCGTTGTGCGGGCCGCGGCGTGGCAACCTTCCACACTCTCACACAGACTCGCCATGAGCAAAGACCCGCCACACGCCACTCTCCAAACACCGTCGTGAAGAGCGCCCTCCTCTCCCCTTAGAAGACGCCCCCTGCTGCCAGTGTCCGGCGCATGGCGCACAGCGTGCCCTCACTCATGGCGAGCTGTTCAGCCCGGGATCACCATAATCAAGGAACCCGTACACACCATTCACCAGACAATAGAAGGAGCCCTTATCTCCCCTTAAGGACCCCCCCTTGTGGCCCTATCTGTTAAATGGTAGTCCGTATTTCCTTGCTTATGGCAACCTCTTGCCTAGTGCAAGGTATGGAAGTGGACGATTATTGTCTGAGCTGGAGACAGCACAGGAAGAGAAGAACCTGCTGCAAGGCCTCTGCCTTGGGCCCCAGGCGGGACCAGGCAGCCACCTTCCCCTTCTGTACGTCTCCCAAGTCCGCCACGGCCTGCATTCAATATTGGCCGAAATAATTTCATCAACAGCATTTAATTTTGATCCGAAAAGGAAATCGTCGCTGGCAAACCAAAAAATTCATTGAGTTGATGTAACACAAAAAAATAGTTGATCAGTGACACGAGGCGAGGAAAGTTTTTTCAGCGTCCTACGAGTTTCTTGCCCAAAAATAAGTGTTTGTGCGTCAAGCAATATTACTCAGTGTCCCCTGACAGTGAAGAATTAAAACTAGTGAAGATAAGGAGCTCACATGTTTGGGAATGCAGTGCTGAGGGAGGCTCTGTGACGGGATGGACTGAGGCAAGTTGAGGAAGATCAGGTGCAGAACAAATCCGTGCATTACGTACTATGTCGTGCCTGGAGAAAGCAAAGTTGTTATCCATGTTCTCTTTCTTTTCCATTTTCTCTCTTTTGTTGTGTATATTGGATGTGTTTGTGTCATGGTATTGGCCGGTGTAGCTATGGTGTTATCTTTTCCTTTAATAGCATCACTATTTATGGAATGCTATTTAGGATGCGTAGTGTAGGCGTAGTGTTACTGTTTATTTATCACCGCATTGGTAGAGCCTTCGAGCGGTAAAAGGCAAATCACTCTTTTAATACCCAGGTAATTAGGCAAACCCCTTGTACAGTTTGTACATATGTATTTACAGTTTACATACACCATCACTTAAGTACTGAGCCAAAGAGAACTGAATCTCAGCACAGGGATATGTAGTCTGTCTGTTTCACAGAATCATATTTCACATATGAGTTATTCTATCTAGGTATTGCCTATTCATATAGTTTAACATTTACAATTATTAATTATTATTTTATTATTGCATATAATATCTATTCCTGTCTTAATATTTACCAGTACACTAAGAGAAGAAACAGTAATTAGACACTACTCCCAGCGGGCGTCAGAATAGGAAATTTTCACTTATGCTACCAGAAGGTTCTGATCTACAGTTACAGTGGTTCCCTACACTATGTGCTAACAATGGTCCAGCCTTTTCAGCATCGTTTTTATTTATTTATTTATTTACTTCTTTATTCTATTCTTTATTTTTTATGTAAGAGGGGCACTGGCTAAGAGCAACAAAAAGTTCGAAAAAAAGGCCCACCTCAATGCCAGTCCCCAAACAAAGTCGAAAAGAATATTCGAAAATTGGAGGATAAGTGTCATGAAACCTCCTTCCTGAAAGAGTTCAAGTCATAGAGCTTGTGGTAGAGTGTGCTAAGGGTGAGAGGGACTGTAGAAAGAGCTTGTATTGGTGTGTACTGACTGTTTTTGTGTTATGGTTATATTCAATTTATTTTTTGCCTGAAGGAAGAAGTGCTAAGGATGTTGGAAGAGAAGTACTACTAAAATTGAAAATAAGACAGGTGAGATTTATAGGACATGTAATGAGAATAGGAAAGATAGATGGCGTTAGCTTAAGGAGAAAAGCAAGACGCAGACAAAGAGAAAAATACATGAGTGGAATAACGAGAGAAGTGGGAAATGAAATCAAGGCTGGACGTGTGCTACAGTTAACAAGAGAGAGAGAGAGAGAGAGAGAGAGAGAGAGAGAGAGAGAGAGAGAGAGAGAGAGAGAGAGAGAGAGAGAGAGAGAGAGAGAGAGAGAGAGAGAGAGAGAGAGAGAGAGAGAGAGAGAGAGAAAGAGAGCGGTGTGGTTCTCTTTGGTCGCCAACATCTGTAGAGGGAGGGAAAAAGAAGGAAGCTGGTCAAGATCGGAAAACAGAAAATGTTTAAGAGCCGCCATGAGTGTTGAAAGTGGAAATAATTGGTGAATATGAGTGGGAGGTGCTTAGAGGACGGATGTTTGATAAGAAGTGCTCGAAAGATACGTGAGGGGATGAAATTAAAGGGAGAATAGTATAAAGGGAGTGTAACATTTCGTTGCTCTTGTTATGCTGAGTCCTTGTCCTCTCTTGATTTAAGTGCAAAAACTATATGACTCTTCTTAAATGAATAACACTACGATTTTATTGAGGAAAATGTATATCGAGGTACTGAAAGTAGTTTGAATACTCCATCACTCTTATTGTTGTCTAAGAGTCTTTCAAAATTACTCTCGCAACTTGCACCCAAACATCTTATTAAGCTTAAGAACAAACTATATCAGTCAAAAGGTTAAATAAATTACGTCAAGTAACGCAAAAGTAATATAAACGGAATCACTTCATGTGTTAGGAAATAAAACCGTAGTAGTAGCAGCAACAGCAGATGCAATAATAATAAGGATGGTGATAGTAATGATAATAATGATGATAGTAATGAAAATAATAATAATAATTATGACAATAATAATAATAATGATAAGAAGAATAGTAATAGTAGTACTAGTACTAGTAGTAGTAGTAGTAGTAGTAGTAGTAGTAGAATTACTAAAAATAGTAATGATGATAACGATAACGAAACTCTTTTCACGATAACAGTATAGGCATCACAGATAGCGACGCTGTGATATGCCATTGTAATGTGGCACTACTGCGATAGGCCATTGTAATGTGGCAGTAGAGCACTGCGATAGGCCATTGTAATGTGGCAGTACTGCGATAGGCCATTGTAATGTGGCAGTAGAGCACTGCGATAGGCCATTGTAATGTGGCAGTACTGCGATAGGCCACTGTAATGAGGCACTACTGCGATAGGCCATTGTAATGGAGCAGTAACGACGTTGCGATAGGCCATTCTAATGTAGCAGTACTGCGATAGGCCATTGTAATGTGGCAGTACTGTGATAGGCCATTGTAATGGGGCAGTAACGATGCTGCGATAGGCCATTGTAATGTGGCAGTAGGAACACTGCGATAGGCCATTGTAATGTGGCAGTAGGAACACTGCGATAGGCCATTGTAATGTGGCAGTAGGAACACTGCGACAGGCCATTGTAATGTAGCAGTAGAGTCACTGCGATAGGCCATTGTAATGTAGCAGTAGGAACACTGCGATAGGCCATTATAATGTGGCAGTAGGGACACTGCAATAGGCCATTGTAATGTGGCAGTAGGGACACTGCGATAGGCCATTTTAATGTAGCAGTCTGGACACTGCGATAGACCATTTTAATGTAGCAGTAGGGACACTGCGATAGGCCATTGTAATGTAGCAGTAGCGACACTGCGATAAGCGATAGCGATGCAGTGTCATGCGATAGCGATGCGGTGATAGCGAAGCGAGGATTGCAATACAACGATAGTGATGCGACGTTTGCGATGCGGCGATATGCGATAGCGATGCGAGGATATGCGATAGCGATGCTGCGGTAGCGGTGCGGCGATATACGATAGCGATTCGGCGATACCAATGCGGCGATATGCGACAGCGATGTGGCGATATACGATAGCGATGCGGCGATATACGATAGCGATGCGGCGATACACGATAGCGATGCGGCGATATGCGATAGCGATGCGGCGATAGCAGTGCGGCGATATACGATAGCGATACGGCGATATACGATAGCGATGCGGTGATATACGATAGCGATGCGGCAATAGCGATGCGGCGATATGCAGTAGCGATGCGGCGATATACAGTAGCGATGCGGCGATAGTGTTGCTGCGATATACGATAGCGATGCAGCGATATACGGTAGCGATGCGGCGATAGCGTTTAATAATCTTATCCTAGGTCGGGACTAACCTTTTCTTCCTTAGAGCCGCCCCGTTGTGCGGGCTGCGGCGTGGCAACCTTCCACACTCTCACACGGACTCGCCATGAGCAAAGACCCGCCACACGCCACTCTCCAAACACCGTCGTGAAGAGCGCCCTCCTCTCCCCTTAGAAGACGCCCCCTGCTGCCAGTGTCCGGCGCATGGCGCACAGCGTGCCCTCACTCATGGCGAGCTGTTCAGCCCGGGATCACCATAATCAAGGAACCCGTACACACCATTCACCAGACAATAGAAGGAGCCCTTATCTCCCCTTAAGGACCCCCCTTGTGGCCCTATCTGTTAAATGATAGTCCGTATTTCCTTGCTTATGGCAACCTCTTGCCTAGTGCAAGGTATGGAAGTGGACGATTATTGTCTGAGCTGGAGACAGCACAGGAAGAGAAGAACCTGCAGCAAGGCCTCTGCCTTGGGCCCAAGGCTGGACCAGGCAGCCACCTTCCCCTTCTGTACGTCTCCCAAGTCCGCCACGGCCTGCATTCAATTTTGGCCGAAATAATTTCATCAACAGCATTTAATTTTGATCCGAAAAGGAAATCGTCGCTGGCAAACCAAAAAATTCATTGAGTTGATGTAACACAAAAAAATAGTTGATCAGTGACACGAGGTGAGGAAAGTTTTTTCAGCGTCCTACGAGTTTCTTGCCCAAAAATAAGTGTTTGTGCGTCAAGCAATATTACTCAGTGTCCCCTGACAGTGAAGAATTAAAACTAGTGAAGATAAGGAGCTCACATGTTTGGGAAGGCAGTGCTGAGGGAGGCTCTGTGACGGGATGGACTGAAGCAAGTTAAGGAAGATCAAGTGCAGAACAAATCCGTGCATTACGTACTATGTCGTGCGAGGAGAAAGCAAAGTTGTTATCCATGTTCTCTTTCTTTTCCATTTTCTCTCTTTTGTTGTGTTTATGGGATGTCTTATGTCATGGTATTGGCCGGTGTAGCTATGGTGTTATCTTTTCCTTTAATGGCATCACTATTTATGGAATGCTATTTAGGATACGTAGTGTAGGCGTAGTGTTACTGTTTATTTAACACCGCATTGGTAGAGCCTTCGAGCGGTAAAAGGCAAATCACTCTTTTAATACCCAGGTAATTAGGAAAACCCTTTGTACAGTTTGTACATATATATTTACCGTTTACATACAACACCACTTAAGTACTGAGCCAGAGAGAACTGAATCTCAGCACAGGGATATTTAGTCTGTCTGTCACTGTTCTTGTCGCCACAATAAAGTCACTTATACACTGTCACTTGCACTTATTTCCCTGCCTTATACACGCAAGGTACATACTTGTAGGAAAGACTCAGGGTGTAGTCTTAGTGCAGTTGTTCGTGGCAGAGTTCACACACACACGCAGGACAGCTCGCACACCCAGCTGGCCAGATCGGAGCTCTCCACCCAACTGGCCGAGGCAATGCGACGTTCCTCAAGGTGCGGCGCTTGTAATCACGTGACATCGTAGGTGATAGGTTTCACAGAATCATATTTCACATATGAGTTATTCTATCTAGGTTTTGCCTATTCATATAATTTAACATATACAATTATTAATTATTATTTTATTTTTGCATATAATATCTATTCCTGTCTTAATATTTACCAATACACTAAGAGAAGAAACAGTAATTAGACACTACTCCCAGCGGGCGTCAGAATACGAAATTTTCACTTATGCTACCAGAAGGTTCTGATCTACAGTTACAGTGGTTCCCTACACTATGTGCTAACAATGGTCCAGCCTTTTCAGCATCGTTTTTATTTATTTATTTATTTACTTCTTTATTCTATTCTTTATTTTTTATGTAAGAGGGGCACTGGCTAAGAGCAACAAAAAGTTCGAAAAAAAGGCCCACCTCAATGCCAGTCCCCAAACGAAGTCGAAAAGAATAATCGAAAATTGGAGGATAAGTGTCATGAAACCTCCCTCCTGAAAGAGTTCAAGTCATAGAGCTTGTGGTAGAGTGTGCTAATTGAGAGAGACTGTAGAAAGAGCTTGTATTGGTGTGTACTGACTGTTTTTGTGTTATGGTTATATTCAATTTATTTTGTGCCTGAAGGAAGAAGTGCTAAGGATGTTGGAAGAGAAGTACTATAAAATTTGAAAATAAGACAGGTGAGGTTTATAGGACATGTAATGAGAACAGGAAAGATAGATGGCGTTAGCTTAAGGAGAAAAGCAAGACGCAGACAAAGAGAAAAATACATGAGTGGAATAACGAGAGTAGTGGGAAATGAAATCAAGGCTGGACGTGTGCTACAGTTAACAAGAGAGAGAGAGAGAGAGAGAGAGAGAGAGAGAGAGAGAGAGAGAGAGAGAGAGAGAGAGAGAGAGAGAGAGAGAGAGTGGTCTGGCACTCTTTGGTCGCCAACATCTGTAGAGGGACGGAAAAAGAAGAAAGCTGGTCAAGATCGGAAAACAGAAAATGTTTAAGAGCCGCAATGAGTGTTGAAAGTGGAAATAATTGGTGAATTTGAGTGGGAGGTGCTTAGAGGACGGATGTTTGATAAGAAGTGCTCGAAAGATACGTGAGGGGATGAAATTAAAGGGAGAATAGTATAAAGGGAGTGTAACATTTCGTTGCTCTTGTTATGCTGAGTCCTTGTCCTCTCTTGATTTAAGTGCAAAAACTATATGACTCTTCTTAAATGAATAACACTACGATTTTATTGAGGAAAATGTATATCGAGGTACTGAAAGTAGTTTGAATACTCCATCACTCTTATTATTGTCTAAGAGTCTTTCAAAATTACTCTCGCAACTTGCACCCAAACGTCTTATTAAGCTTAAGAACAAACTATATCAGTCAAAAGGTTAAATAAATTTCGTCAAGTAACGCAAAAGTACATAAGAACATAAGAAATAAGGGAAGCTGCAAGAAGCGAACAGGCTTACACGTGGCAGTCCCTGTATGAAACACACCTACCTATTTCCATCTGTTATCCCCATCCATAAACTTGTCTAATCTTCTCTTAAAGCTCTCTAGTGTCCTAGCACTAACTACATGATTACTGAGTCCGTTCCACTCGTCTACCACTCTATTTGAGAACCAATTTTTCCCTATCTCCTTCCTAAACCTAAATTTTTCAAGCTTGAACCCGTTATTTCTTGTTCTACCCTGGTTGCTGATCCTAAGAATTTTGCTTACATCTCCCTTGTTATAACCCTTATACCATTTAAAGACTTCTATCAGGTCCCCTCTTAACCTACGTCTCTCTAAAAAATGTAAATTCAACAGCTTCAATCTCGCCTCGTAAGGAATACTCCTCATCCCCTGTATCCTTTTAGTCATTCTCCTCTGTACTGATTCTAATAGACCTATATCTTTCCTGTAATGTGGGGACCAGAACTGCACCGCGTAGTCTAGATGAGGTCTGACCAGCGCCAAGTATAACTTTAATATTCCTCCCGGCCTTCTACTTTTAACACTCCTAAAAATAAATCCTAGTACCCTATTTGCCTTCTTTCTGGCTTCTATGCATTGCTTCCCTAGACGGAGTTCAGAGCTAACTATAACTCCTAAATCTTTCTCGTACCCTGTACCTACCAGAGTTTGGCTGTCTAATGTGTACCTATTGTGTGGGTTTCCTCTACCTACGCTAAGCACTTTGCATTTATTGATATTAAATTGCATTTGCCATCTATCCGTCCATTCATTCATTCTATCTAAGTCTGCCTGCAAGGCGATGGCATCCGATTCTGACCAAATTAATCTACCTATCTTTGTGTCATCCGCAAATTTACTAACATCACTACTAATTCCACTATCCAAGTCATTGATATACATTAGAAATAACAATGGCCCTAATACTGACCCCTGTGGCACCCCACTAATTACATGACCCCACTCGGATTTCGAGCCGTTTATTAGCACTCTCTGTCGCCTGTTACCAAGCCATGACCCTATCCAACCTAACACCTTCCCATCTATCCCGTGTGCCCTAACCTTTCTCAGGAGCCTTTGATGGGGTACCTTGTCAAATGCTTTACTAAAGTCCAGATATAAGATATCAGTCCAGATATAAGATATCATCCAGATATAAGATATCAATATAAGATGATAAGATATAATATAAACTGAATCACTTCATGTGTTAGGAAATAAAACCGTAGTAGTAGCAGCAACAGCAGATGCAATAATAATAAGGATGGTGATAGTAATGATAATAATGATGATAGTAATGAAAATAATAATAATAATTATGACAATAATAATAATAATGATAAGAAGAATAGTAATAGTACTACTAGTACTAGTAGTAGTAGTAGTAGTAGTAGTAGTGGTAGAATTACTAAAAATAGTAATGATGATAACGATAACGAAACTCTTTTCACGATAACAGTATAGGCATCACAGATAGCGACGCTGTGATATGCCATTGTAATGTGGCACTACTGCGATAGGCCATTGTAATGTGGCAGTAGAGCACTGCGATAGGCCATTGTAATGTGGCAGTACTGCGATAGGCCATTGTAATGTGGCAGTAGAGCACTGCGATAGGCCATTGTAATGTGGCAGTACTGCGATAGGCCACTGTAATGAGGCACTACTGCGATAGGCCATTGTAATGGAGCAGTAACGACGTTGCGATAGGCCATTCTAATGTAGCAGTACTGCGATAGGCCATTGTAATGTGGCAGTACTGTGATAGGCCATTGTAATGGGGCAGTAACGATGCTGCGATAGGCCATTGTAATGTGGCAGTAGGAACACTGCGATAGGCCATTGTAATGTGGCAGTAGGAACACTGCGATAGGCCATTGTAATGTGGCAGTAGGAACACTGCGACAGGCCATTGTAATGTAGCAGTAGGGTCACTGCGATAGGCTATTGTAATGTAGCAGTAGGAACACTGCAATAGGCCATTATAATGTGGCAGTAGGGGCACTGCAATAGGCCATTGTAATGTGGCAGTAGGGACACTGCGATAGGCCATTTTAATGTAGCAGTCTGGACACTGCGATAGACCATTTTAATGTAGCAGTAGGGACACTGCGATAGGCCATTGTAATGTAGCAGTAGCGACACTGCGATAAGCGATAGCGATGCAGTGTCATGCGATAGCGATGCGGTGATAGCGAAGCGAGGATTGCAATACAACGATAGTGATGCGACATTTGCGATGCGGCGATATGCGATAGCGATGAGAGGATATGCGATAGCGATGCTGCGGTAGCGGTGCGGCGATATACGATAGCGATGCAGCGATACCAATGCGGCGATATGCGATAGCGATGTGGCGATATACGATAGCGATGCGGCGATATACGATAGCGATGCGGCGATACACGATAGCGATGCGGCGATATGCGATAGCGATGCGGCGATACACGATAGTGATGCGGCGATATGCGATAGCGATGCGGCGATACACGATAGCGATGCGGCGATATGCGATAGCGATGCGGCGATAGCAGTGCGGTGATATACGATAGCGATACGGCGATATACGATAGCGATGCGGTGATATACGATAGCGATGCGGCAATAGCGATGCGGCGATATGCAGTAGCGATGCGGCGATATACAGTAGCGATGCGGCGATAGTGTTGCTGCGATATACGATAGCGATGCAGCGATATACGGTAGCGATGCGGCGATAGCGTTTAATAATCTTATCCTAGGTCGGGACTAACCCTTTCTTCCTTAGAGCCACCCCGGTGTGCAGGCTGCGGCGTGGCAACCTTCCACACTCTCACACGGACTCGCCATGAGCAAAGACCCGCCACACGCCACTCTCCAAACACTGTCGTGAAGAGCGCCCTCCTCTCCCCTTAGAAGACGCCCCCTGCTGCCAGTGTCCGGCGCATGGCGCACAGCGTGCCCTCACTCATGGCGAGCTGTTCAGCCCGGGATCACCATAATCAAGGAACCCGTACACACCATTCACCAGACAATAGAAGGAGCCCTTATCTCCCCTTAAGGACCCCCCCTTGTGGCCCTATCTGTTAAATGATAGTCCGTATTTCCTTGCTTATGGCAACCTCTTGCCTAGTGCAAGGTATGGAAGTGGACGATTATTGTCTGAGCTGGAGACAGCACAGGAAGAGAAGAACCTGCAGCAAGGCCTCTGCCTTGGGCCCCAGGCTGGACCAGGCAGCCACCTTCCCCTTCTGTACGTCTCCCAAGTCCGCCACGGCCTGCATTCAATTTTGGCCGAAATAATTTCATCAACAGCATTTAATTTTGATCCGAAAAGGAAATCGTCGCTGGCAAACCAAAAAATTCATTGAGTTGATGTAACACAAAAAAATAGTTGATCAGTGACACGAGGCGAGGAAAGTTTTTTCAGCGTCCTACGAGTTTCTTGCCCAAAAATAAGTGTTTGTGCGTCAAGCAATATTACTCAGTGTCCCCTGACAGTGAAGAATTAAAACTAGTGAAGATAAGGAGCTCACATGTTTGGGAATGCAGTGCTGAGGGAGGCTCTGTGACGGGATGGACTGAGGCAAGTTGAGGAAGATGAGGTGCAGAACAAATCCGTGCATTACGTACTATGTCGTGCGAGGAGAAAGCAAAGTTGTTATCCATGTTCTCTTTCTTTTCCATTTTCTCTCTTTTGTTGTGTTTATGGGATGTCTTATGTCATGGTATTGGCCGGTGTAGCTATGGTGTTATCTTTTCCTTTAATGGCATCACTATTTATGGAATGCTATTTAGGATGCGTAGTGTAGGCGTAGTGTTACTGTTTATTTAACACCGCATTGGTAGAGCCTTCGAGCGGTAAAAGGCAAATCACTCTTTTAATACCCAGGTAATTAGGAAAACGCTTTGTACAGTTTGTTCATATATATTTACAGTTTACATACAACACCACTTAAGTACTGAGCCAAAGAGAACTGAATCTCAGCACAGGGATATTTAGTCTGTCTGTCACTGTTCTTGTCGCCACAATAAAGTCACTTATACACTGTCACTTGCACTTATTTCCCTGCCTTCTACACGCAAGGTACACACTTGTAGGAAAGACTCAGGGTGTAGTCTTAGTGCAGTTGTTCATGGCAGAGTTCACACACACACACAGGACACCTCGCACACCCAGCTGGCCAGATCGGAGCTCTCCACCCAACTGCCCGGGGCAATGCGACGTTCCTCAAGGTGCGGCGCTTGTAATCACGTGACATTGTAGGTGATAGGTTTCACAGAATCATATTTCACATATGAGTTATTCTATCTAGGTATTGCCTATTCATATAATTTAACATATACAATTATTAATTATTATTATATTTTTGCATATAATATATATTCCTGTCTTAATATTTACCAATACACTAAGAGAAGAAACAGTAATTAGACACTACTCCCAGCGGGCGTCAGTTTTCACTTATGCTACCAGAAGGTTCTGATCTACAGTTACAGTGGTTCCCTACACTATGTGCTAACAATGGTCCAGCCTTTTCAGCATCGTTTTTATTTATTTATTTATTTACTTCTTTATTCTTTTTTTTATTTTTTATGTAAGAGGGGCACTGGCTAAGAGCAACAAAAAGTTCGAAAAAAAGGCCCACCTCAATGCCAGTCCCCAAACAAAGTCGAAAAGAATAATCGAAAATTGGAGGATAAGTGTCATGAAACCTCCCTCCTGAAAGAGTTCAAGTCATAGAGCTTGTGGTAGAGTGTGCTAAGTGAGAGGGACTGTAGAAAGAGCTTGTATTGGTGTGTACTGACTGTTTTTGTGTTATGGTTATATTCAATTTATTTTGTGCCTGAAGGAAGAAGTGCTAAGGATGTTGGAAGAGAAGTACTACTAAAATTGAAAATAAGACAGGTGAGATTTATAGTACATGTAATGAGAATAGGAAAGATAGATGGCGTTAGCTTAAGGAGAAAAGCAAGACGCAGACAAAGAGAAAAATACATGAGTGGAATAACGAGAGAAGTGGGAAATGAAATCAAGGCTGGACGTGTGCTACAGTTAACAAGAGAGAGAGAGAGAGAGAGAGAGAGAGAGAGAGAGAGAGAGAGAGAGAGAGAGAGAGAGATAGAGAGAGAGAGAGAGAAAGAGAGCGGTGTGGTTCTCTTTGGTCGCCAACATCTGTAGAGGGAGGGAAAAAGAAGGAAGCTGGTCAAGATCGGAAAACAGAAAATGTTTAAGAGCCGCCATGAGTGTTGAAAGTGGAAATAATTGGTGAATATGAGTGGGAGGTGCTTAGAGGACGGATGTTTGATAAGAAGTGCTCGAAAGATACGTGAGGGGATGAAATTAAAGGGAGAATAGTATAAAGGGAGTGTAACATTTCGTTGCTCTTGTTATGCTGAGTCCTTGTCCTCTCTTGATTTAAGTGCAAAAACTATATGACGCTTCTTAAATGAATAACACTACGATTTTATTGAGGAAAATGTATATCGAGGTACTGAAAGTAGTTTGAATACTCCATCACTCTTATTGTTGTCTAAGAGTCTTTCAAAATTACTCTCGCAACTTGCACCCAAACGTCTTATTAAGCTTAAGAACAAACTATATCAGTCAAAAGGTTAAATAAATTACGTCAAGTAACGCAAAAGTATTATAAACTGAATCACTTCATGTGTTAGGAAATAAAACCGTAGTAGTAGCAGCAACAGCAGATGCAATAATAATAAGGATGGTGATAGTAATGATAATAATGATGATAGTAATGAAAATAATAATAATAATTATGACAATAATAATAATAATGATAAGAAGAATAGTAATAGTAGTACTAGTACTAGTAGTAGTAGTAGTAGTAGTAGTAGTAGTAGTAGTAGAATTATTAAAAATAGTAATGATGATAACGATAACGAAACTCTTTTCACGATAACAGTATAGGCATCACAGATAGCGACGCTGTGATATGCCATTGTAATGTGGCACTACTGCGATAGGCCATTGTAATGTGGCAGTAGAGCACTGCGATAGGCCATTGTAATGTGGCAGTACTGCGATAGGCCATTGTAATGTGGCAGTAGAGCACTGCGATAGGCCATTGTAATGTGGCAATACTGCGATAGGCCACTGTAATGAGGCACTACTGCGATAGGCCATTGTAATGGAGCAGTAACGACGTTGCGATAGGCCATTCTAATGTAGCAGTACTGCGATAGGCCATTGTAATGTGGCAGTACTGTGATAGGCCATTGTAATGGGGCAGTAACGATGCTGCGATAGGCCATTGTAATGTGGCAGTAGGAACACTGCGATAGGCCATTGTAATGTGGCAGTAGGAACACTGCGATAGGCCATTGTAATGTGGCAGTAGGAACACTGCGACAGGCCATTGTAATGTAGCAGTAGGGTCACTGCGATAGGCTATTGTAATATAGCAGTAGGAACACTGCGATAGGCCATTATAATGTGGCAGTAGGGACACTGCAATAGGCCATTGTAATGTGGCAGTAGGGACACTGCGATAGGCCATTTTAATGTAGCAGTCTGGAAACTGCGATAGGCCATTTTAATGTAGCAGTAGGGACACTGCGATAGGCCATTGTAATGTAGCAGTAGCGACACTGCGATAAGCGATAGCGATGCAGTGTCATGCGATAGCGATGCGGTGATAGCGAAGCGAGGATTGCAATACAACGATAGTGATGCGACGTTTGCGATGCGGCGATATGCGATAACGATGCGACGATATGCGATAGCGATGCTGCGGTAGCGGTGCGGCGATATACGATAGCGATTCGGCGATACCAATGCGGCGATATGCGATAGCGATGTGGCGATATACGATAGCGATGCGGCGATATACGATAGCGATGCGGCGATACACGATAGCGATGCGGCGATATGCGATAGCGATGCGGCGATATGCGATAGCGATGCGGCGATATGCGATAGCGATGCGGCGATAGCAGTGCGGCGATATACGATAGCGATACGGCGATATACGATAGCGATGCGGTGATATACGATAGCGATGCGGCAATAGCGATGCGGCGATATGCGATAGCGATGCGGCGATATACAGTAGCGATGCGGCGATAGTGTTGCGGCGATATACGTTAGCGATGCGGCGATATACGGTAGCGATGCGGCGATAGCGTTTAATAAACTTATCCTAGGTCGGGACTAACCCTTTCTTCCTTAGAGCCACCCCGTTGTGCGGGCCGCGGCGTGGCAACCTTCCACACTCTCACACAGACTCGCCATGAGCAAAGACCCACCACACGCCACTCTCCAAACACCGTCGTGAAGAGCGCCCTCCTCTCCCCTTAGAAGACGCCCCCTGCTGCCAGTGTCCGGCGCATGGCGCACAGCGTGCCCTCACTCATGGCGAGCTGTTCAGCCCGGGATCACCATAATCAAGGAACCCGTACACACCATTCACCAGACAATAGAAGGAGCCCTTATCTCCCCTTAAGGACCCCCCCTTGTGGCCCTATCTGTTAAATGGTAGTCCGTATTTCCTTGCTTATGGCAACCTCTTGCCTAGTGCAAGGTATGGAAGTGGACGATTATTGTCTGAGCTGGAGACAGCACAGGAAGAGAAGAACCTGCTGCAAGGCCTCTGCCTTGGGCCCCAGGCGGGACCAGGCAGCCACCTTCCCCTTCTGTGCGTCTCCCAAGTCCGCCACGGCCTGCATTCAATTTTGGCCGAAATAATTTCATCAACAGCATTTAATTTTGATCCGAAAAGGAAATCGTCGCTGCAAACCAAAAAATTCATTGAGTTGATGTAACACAAAAAAATAGTTGATCAGTGACACGAGGCGAGGAAAGTTTTTTCAGCGTCCTACGAGTTTCTTGCCCAAAAATAAGTGTTTGTGCGTCAAGCAATATTACTCAGTGTCCCCTGACAGTGAAGAATTAAAACTAGTGAAGATAAGTAGCTCACATGTTTGGGAATGCAGTGCTGAGGGAGGCTCTGTGACGGGATGGACTGAGGCAAGTTGAGGAAGATGAGGTGCAGAACAAATCCGTGCATTACGTACTATGTCGTGCGAGGAGAAAGCAAAGCTGTTATCCATGTTCTCTTTCAGTAAGCTAAGAACTAGAAGATTTTGACTGAAGCTTACCTATTAAGTGCATCATGAATTTATAAACTGAATGGGAGTATAAATCTATTTGAGATTCTAATTAAGAGAGAGAGAGAGAGAGAGAGAGAGAGAGAGAGAGAGAGAGAGAGAGAGAGAGAGAGAGAGAGAGAGAGAGAGAGAGAGAGAGAGAGAGAGAGAGAGAGAGAGAGGCAAACAGATAGACAGTAGACAGACATATTAACAGATAACAATAGACAGACATACAAACAGATAACATTAGACAGACAGCAAACCTACGGCAGGCAGACAGGCAAATGACAGGCAGCAGACAGATACACAGACAGGCGGACAGTTTCATTGCCAAATATGTAGAATATACTGCGTTCTTCATAACTGACCGGTCAAAATCCCTGTTGAGAGCCGTCAATAAAATACAATAATAATAATAATAATAATAATAATAATAATAATAATAATAATAATAATAATAATAATAATAATAATCACTACTTCGTTATTCACAATTTTTTTTGTACACCGAAAAATACATGAAACAATAAAACATTAAAAAAAAACACACATTTACGATACAAAAAAAAAAAAAGAAAAATGATAAAATACTAAAATACATCCACGTTTAAAATTTTGTGTTATCTGTAATGAAACCTCCTGTGATAGTGAAAATGGGTCACGTTAGAGGGAAGGTATGGGTTAGGTGGAGCTTTCCCCTTTACTATCCTCCATCCGACACTTTGAATTACACAGTATACTTTATCACCAACAAGGCAAGGACCGACATGCATGTTTGTTCTTCCGTTGCGTTCCTTTGTGTTCTCTATGCAAAGTTGGGCGGCCAAGCTGACGAACTTCTTGGTATGTAGTTTGTGTATCCTTCCTTAGGTCAACAGTTTAATGGAGTACGTGTGTGTGCGTGTGTGTGTATGTGCATGTGTGTGTGTATGTGTGTGTGTGTGTGTGTGTGTGTGTGTGTGTGTGTGTGTGTGTGTGTGTGTGTGTGTGTGTGTGTGTGTGTGTGTGTGTGTGTGTGTGTGTGTGTGTGTGTGTGTCTAGCTTGTTTACATTTGACCGCCTGATTGGCCTTTGTTTACCTTGCATCAGCTGATTTGCCTTTGTTTATCTTCGATCAGCTGACTCATTCAGTGGCTGGAAGTGTGTTATTCCCTCCCTGAGAAAATACTGAGAGAGAGAGAGAGAGAGAGAGAGAGAGAGAGAGAGAGAGAGAGAGAGAGAGAGAGAGAGAGAGAGAGAGAGAGAGAGAGATCCCTTTCACATTTTCCTCTTAGCTTAGTGAAAAAAAAAACCTCGTCTTGCCTTTCAGTATGTAGATTTTTCACTCCATATTTATACTTTTATACCCACCTTTCTATTTACACGTAAGTAATCTATGTCCATTTATACATTTACTAATTTACCAATGCATGTGGCTATACATTTATCTATCTTCACCATTTTATGCCTCTATATACCTTGATCCTTTCCAGATATTTTTTTTTTTTATATCTAATCCTGTATATTTATTTCATATCTATTTTATTCTTTTACGGTGATCATCATTTACCATATACTTTCTCTCCTAGTAATCCAGTTCAATTTATGGATGTACGAGTTACATTATTAGGTGGGAATTTTTTAAAGCAATAACGGAAGGAGCCAAAGAGGTAATGAAAAATAGAAGGAAGAGTCAGACGCACAATTGACGGTACATGATAGCAATAGGTCCGCTGTGGCCAACAATTCCCCTCACTGAGTCGAGTCGGCAGTGTTTGAGAGTTAAAGACGCATAATAGTAGCGGGCGGGATCCTCCGAAGTATAATACGAAGGAATAAGACGACGAGGAGGGACATTTGTGACTCCCAAGACGTTTCCATTGTCACCCACCAGCCAATCTGTCGCCACACACCTGCTGCTCTGGTCCTCCTCCTCCTCCTCCTCCTCCTCCTCCTCCTCCTCCTCCTCCTCCTCCTCCTCCTCCTCCTCCTCCTCCTCCTCCTTCTCCTCCTCCTCCTTTTCCTCCTCCTCCTCCTCCTCCTCCTCCTCCTCCTCCTCCTCCTCCTCCTCCTCCTCCTCCTCCTCCTCCTCCTCCTCCTCCTCCTCCTTTGCCCTGTTTGCCTGTGTTCCCAGTTATGTGTGTCTTGTCCACCGCTCCTCCTCGTTTGTATGTGTGTGTGTGTGTGTGTGTGTGTGTGTGTGTGTGTGTGTGTGTGTGTGTGTGTGTGTGTGTGTGTGTGTGTGTGTGTGTGTGTGTGTGTGTGTGTGTGTGTGTGCTGACTGCTTTCTCTCTCTCTCTCTCTCTCTCTCTCTCTCTCTCTCTCTCTCTCTCTCTCTCTCTCTCTCTCTCTCTCTCTCTCTCTCTCTCTCTCTCTCTCTCTCTCTCTCTCTCTCTCTCTCTCTCTCTCTCTCTCTCTCTCTCTCTCTCTCTCTCTCTTTCCTATTTTGTTTTAGTTTACCCATTTAATTCTTAGAAATTCGCCTCTTCATCTCGTTTTCTGTTTTGGAAGTGGTTTTCTATGTCAAGTCTTCATTCGCTTGGTTCACTGACTCACCAACACTATTTCGTGCCAGCAGAAAAGTGAAGCACGCTTCTCCCTATCAGTGCAGGCAAGGGAGACAGCGAATATTATTGCTGTTGACTCGCTTACCAAACTTTGTGGAGGTGAAACATAGAAAATACCAGTTCTTTAATATTTTTCTTTTCCTTTCCTAAATATCTGTTTCTAGTTAACACTTTTCTAGTTAATTATTATATTTTCTATGTACTGACTGGTTTAGCAAAAGTGTAAAAAAAAATTAGTTCTTTAATGTTTTTCTGTCCAGTTCCTTACAGTTGCAGTTACAGTTCCTGAATGTTTCTCTACTGCTTCCTTAATACCTGTTTTTAGGTGTCAGTTTTTCAGTTATGGCCTGTACATTACGTTTTCTTGACTTTACAGGAAAAAATGTGACAAAAAAAAATAGTCCTTTAGTATTTCTCTCAGGAAAGAAAGGTCGTTGATTACCTCTCCCTTAAAAGAAAAAGGAAAGAATACTAAATAAAAACTTATCATAATGAAAACGTAAAAAAATCATCCACATTTACTCATCAACGTGCTTCTGGATGACACTAATTTATTTGGGAATTACACATAAGGTTTGTCTATACATCATTGACATTTTAGGAGCACTGTTCCCATAGGTCAAGGAAGAAGGTCATGCTTGATATGTATATGTTAACCAGAAGCTGTCCACGTCCCTCCGATGAACATCAAATAGACTCCTGCGTGCATTGAACTTCCCTCGCCCTTCGTAACTAACCAATCCCACGCAGGCAGGAGAGAGGAGAGCGGTCAAGGTCTCCTGCAACACACAGGGTCCTCCGCGATGCCATAAGATAAAGAAAATGTAACAAAAGGTAGAAAGAATAGAATAAAAGTCGTAGCAAGAAAATGTAATAAATAAAAATGTTAATATAATCTCAGTGAATTTTACAGTTTATCGATAATACTGTCACAATTGTTTATTCCTGATAACACTACGGATTTGTATGAAGTTTAAGATATTTTTTCCATGTACAGGAGAGGAAGACGGAAGTGTGAAAACAAGTCTAGGAAATGAAAAGCCTGCTGATCGTCCCTCTAAAAAGAAAAAAATACTGAGGAAATTTGTGTTTGAAAATGCCGTCATTGAAAGAGCCTTTTCACTGACATGAATAGCTCCCATAACTCTCTTTAAAGTGTGGTGCGAACTGTGGAATAATGAACAATATGAAACCTGCTGCCTGATCACGTGTCGCGTCGGTAAGGTTGGTATGCGAGGCTTGACAAGATGCTGATATGCCGATCAATTTCCCAAGTCATAATATACGGCAGTCATCCCTAGTGTGCAGGGCTGCCAACTGCTACCACCGTAATCACCAAACGTGTCAAATCATATTGTCCACTGTGTTAGAATGTAGACCTATATATTTTTAAAGATATTTCAGGTAGTTACTGTACAAAAAAAAAACTACTCAGTACTACAGAACCTTTCAAACTGTATCAAATCCCCAGTTAGTTAATCCCAGAGCCAATAACTGGATGCTGGATGAGTAGCTAGGTGAGCACTAATTCCTTGATAACGATAACCATCATCCTCAGCGTGACAACATTCCCTGAGGACGTCTGGAATATGATACAGTCGATGTTATGGTGCGGAAAACATTAACCTTGTAACATCAGCAGCTGCATGACCGTGTTCACCTGCAGGAGTTGTTAATGTTTGGTTCCAGTGATAAGTCTGACTACCATCCTCTAGTAATTATCCAAGTCTATTTATTTATTTATTTATTTATTTATTTATTTGCTTACTCTCTTTACTTTTTAACGTGCATCGCCGTATCTTTGTCGCCTTATCTATTTGCTCCTTAACGGGAGGAACAGAGAGAGAGAGAGAGAGAGAGAGAGAGAGAGAGAGAGAGAGAGAGAGAGAGAGAGAGAGAGAGAGAGAGAGAGAGAGAGAGAGAGAGAGAGAGAGAGAGAGAGAGAGAGAGAGAGAGAGATCAAAGAGCTAGGGATCATGGATCTCTCTCTCTCTCTCTCTCTCTCTCTCTCTCTCTCTCTCTCTCTCTCTCTCTCTCTCTCTCTCTCTCTCTCTCTCTCTCTCTCTCTCTCTCTCTGCCATATTGGTAATTTCTGATGGATTAATTCCCTATATACGACACCATACAATATGAAAGAGAGAGAGAGAGAGAGAGAGA
>NC_087168.1:13604649-13617149 GCF_035594125.1 Scylla paramamosain
CCAGTGTTACGTTTGATTCACATTTCATATATTTGCAAAACCGTATTTTTCTTCATGCTTCTGTCCCTGTCCGCCATTCCATCGATATACGTACACAGTTTAAGATTATGAGCAGGGTTTTATCACGTGCTCACCAGGTGTTACTGCTCTTGTTCCTGCAGCTTTTTACATCCGTGTGGGCTGCGCGTTACATCCCACCCTCGCCTTCACACACGTCACACAACCTGAGGGTCATGCCTTCGTCCCCTCCCTTTTTCCAATATCAAATCTAGAGAGCGAGAAAGGGAGAGGGAACAAGAGTAATAACAATAATGATAAAAAAAGCTACTTTCTCCTAAACTCAAGATATTTCCCGTCATGTATGTAGGAAATATCACCTTCATTTTGTAACATTTTTTCATCATAATTTTTTTTTTTTTAAAGTTCGAAAAATGCTTTCTTTGTCCAACGGAGTATCACAATTTTGCAAAGATGGAATACGTAGCTCCTGTATTCCAAGGTTTCAGGGAATTACCTCCTTCCATCTTTTGTTTACAGCGCTGGGCAGGGTAGAGGAGGGGCGTAACAATATCAACAACACGCGCATTCGACAAAGGTCATCAAATTGAATTACTCACTTGGAGCTTTATACTCCACATCTCCTTTTTATTATTTTGATCCCGGATGGAGCGAATGAGGGGGAGGGAGATGAGAGGGAGGGGCGTGAGGTGTCAGAGGAAAGAGCGTACTGGTTGCAAGGGAGGAGAGAAAGAGGGAGGGTGGAAAGGGAGGGAGGGAGGGGAGAAGCAAGGGAAGAAAGGAAAAGAGGGACTATGAAAAAAAGAGTAAAACTAAACAAAACTGGGAATTATATTGCTTAAATGAGAGAGAGAGAGAGAGAGAGAGAGAGAGAGAGAGAGAGAGAGAGAGAGAGAGAGAGAGAGAGAGAGAGAGAGAGAGAGGGACAGACAGACTATATCACAAGACAAGCTAGAATAAAAGAAAAATACAACTACATGGAAACAACTAAATAAATGAATAACTTAGATTTATTTTTTCATCGTTAAACGTAAAACATTACTTACTGTATGGCATAGAAGGGCGGCCTGAAATTATTAAAAGAAAGAGAACGGGGAGAGAGAGAAAGAGCGAGGCAGCAGAGAGGAGAGGAGAAAGGGGAATTAGCAAAACAGGATAAATGTCAATGAGAGAGAAAGAGGATTAGGGAGGTAAAATTATATAAAAAAGCAAGAAGCGATAAAAGAGGAAGGCATATGAAGGAGGGGATGGAAGGAAGGAAATAAAAGTAAATGAAAACTAGATGAATAAAAGAAAAGATAGGCATAAAGAGGATTGCAATGGAAAGAATTACGTGAAGAAAATAAAGAAAAGTTAAAAAAAAGCGAAATGAACATGAGAAACAGTGGATGTAGAGAGAGAGAGAGAGAAAGAGAGAGAGAGAGATAGATAGATAGATAAATAGATAGATAGATAGATAGATAGATAGATAGAGAGAGATAGAGAGAGAGAGAGAGAGAGAGAGAGAGAGAGAGAGAGAGAGAGAGAGAGAGAGAGAGAGAGAGAGAGAGAGAGAGAGAGAGATTTCAACATAAGCCTCATAGAAAAAGATAAAAGGAAGAAAAAGTAAACAAAACAAAAAGCAGAAATATGCATTGTGTGTGTGTGTGTGTGTGTGTGTGTGTGTGTGTGTGTGTGTGTGTGTGTGTGTGTGTGTGTGTGTGTGTGTGTTGAATCCAATAAAAAGAAAAAGTAAATAGCAGTCAGTGTATATTTTGTATTTTACTGGTTTTGTATTTTTGTGGGTGGGTTGAAATGAAGCGAAGGACATAAACTCCTCGTATTTGCATCCATATTGAGACTCGCAATGAGGTGAATGGCGCATAGCCGCGGCGCTCATATCCGACTCTTCAGCCCCTTCAGAGAGAGAGAGAGAGAGAGAGAGAGAGAGAGAGAGAGATTTTGTGTGTGTGTGCGCAGAAGTCTTTCATAAGTTGTTTTATTTTACAGTGGTGAAGCGAAGAAGTGGAGGAGGAGGAGGAGGAGGAGGAGAAAGACAAGGAGAAGGAATATGGAATAAAATGAAGTGAAAGAAGGAAAGGAAAATAAGAATAAGCGGAGAAAAAAATAGAAAAGAAACTGAATGACAAAAAATAAGAGGATAATGATGATGAAAAGGAGGGGGAGGAAGAAGAAGAAAAAAGAAAACGAAGAAGAACAAGACGAAGCAGAAGAAGAAAAATAAATAAAAGAAACGCAAACAAAAAATAGAGCAAGAAAATAAGAAAGAAAAAAAAAACTTACCATTTACATCTCACACCATAATCTCTCTCTCTCTCTCTCTCTCTCTCTCTCTCTCTCTCTCTCTCTCTCTCTCTCTCTCTCTCTCTCTCTCTCTCTCTCTCTCTCTCTCTCTAACACATACCCACTCTCCTTTCCTACCATTCTCCACCTCTTCCTCTCCCTTACTCTCCCCTCCCCTCTCCCTCTCTCCTCTCCCAACTCTCGTCCATTGGGTGCTGTTGGTGGTCAATGTACCGATGGCAAGTGGCAGCTGTGTCGCAGGAGAGAGGGAGGGGGAGAGAGGGAGAGGGAGAGAGAGAGAGGGAGAGGGAGAGAGGGAGAAGTGAGGCAATCGGAATCTCAATAGTGCTCGTAATGTAAGTACTGGTGTGTGTGTGTGTGTGTGTGTGTGTGTGTGTGTGTGTGTGTGTGTGTGTGTGTGTGTGTTTCCTGCAGCCTCCCTCAGCTCACGGGAACAAAATACAACATGGCTGGCGTTGGAGGCTGTGAATATTACCGAATTATAATTAATGCATCACTTAATCACCACCTAAGTCTGCCCCTCCTCCCCCTCTCCTCTCCCTCCTCTCTTCGTACCACTCTACCTCCCTCCACCTCCTCCTCTCATCCATTTATTCATCCCTCCTCCCTCATCTCTCTTCTCTATAATTATTTTCCTCCCTCCCTCTCCCCCTCTCTCTCTCTCTCTCTCTCTCTCTCTCTCTCTCTCTCTCTCTCTCTCTCTCTCTCTCTCTCTCTCTCTCTCTCTCTCTCTCTCTCTCTCTCTCTGTCTCTGTCTCCGTCACTCTCCCGCCTCCTCATCTCTTG
The DNA here is from genome assembly GCF_035594125.1 of Scylla paramamosain. Lineage (NCBI taxonomy): Eukaryota > Metazoa > Arthropoda > Malacostraca > Decapoda > Portunidae > Scylla > Scylla paramamosain. Next base: position 13,607,758 of record NC_087168.1, read on the forward strand.
CATGAATCCGTAAGCTTCTTTCTCTCATTTTTCCTTCCTTTCCCTCTTCTTTTCTTGTCTTTATTCTATTTTATCTTTACCTTTCGTCTCCTTTCTTCATGCTTTCTTCTTTTTTTGCTCTTTTCTTTCTTTCCCATCGATTTTCTTTCCCGCCGATCGATTTTTATTATCATTTCCTTTATTTTCTTTCTTTTCCTTTCTGCCTCCTCTCTTTTCTTTTTCTCCACTTGCACTTTTCTTTCCTTTTGTTTATTTTTTCATAGTTTCCTTTCTTTTAAACTTCCGTACTTCTCTTTTCCGCATTGTTTTCTCCTTTTTTTCATTTCTTTTATTGTTGTGTTCTTTTTTTAATTTATCTCCTTCCCCTTCCCTTCCCTTCCCTTCCCTTCTTTTCCCTTCCCTTCTCTCCCCTCCCCTCCCCTCGCCTCCCATCCCTTCCTTATTTTTCTTCGTTTTATTAAGTCTTCCCTTTATCTTATCCATTCTCTTTTTTTACCATTCCCTCCTTCCTTTCTTCATATTTTCCTCTTATCTTACCTTTCCTATCCCTGTTTCCTTTCGTCCTTCCTTTATCCCTTCCGTTTTTCCGAACACAATTTCCTCCTCCTCTCCCTTTCCCTTCCTTACCTACAAACTGTTAAGCCTTTCCTCCTCTCTCCCTCCCTTTTTCCCCCCTCCTTCTCTCCTTTCCTCCCTCCTTCGTTACCTCCATTCACTACCTTAACTTTTCCTTACAAATGCACTCGTTCTCTCTCTCTCTCTCTCTCTCTCTCTCTCTCTCTCTCTCTCTCTCTCTCTCTCTCTCTCTCTCTCTCTCTCTCTCTCTCTCTCTCTCTCTCTCTCTCTCTCTTTCTCTCCGCTTTACGTAAGATGAGAGAGAGAGAGAGAGAGAGAGAGAGAGAGAGAGAGAGAGAGAGAGAGAGAGAGAGAGAGAGAGAGAGAAGCTGAAAGAAATGAGAAAGGAATAAACTAAGAAACAAAAGTAAAAAAATAAGTAAATAAAAAAAAGAAGAAAGAAAGAAAGAAATTTATAGTCAAGATTATCAATAGAAAAGAGAAAGACTTAGAGAGAGAGAGAGAGAGAGAGAGAGAGAGAGAGAGAGAGAGAGAGAGAGAGAGAGAGAGAGAGAGAGAGAGAGTGTTTATGGAAGGGAAGAGAATGCCATGCGTGCTCGATGAGAAATTTACGAGAAAGAGATAGATTGCCTCTCTCTCTCTCTCTCTCTCTCTCTCTCTCTCTCTCTCTCTCTCTCTCTCTCTCTCTCTCTCTCTCTCTCTCTCTCTCTCTCTCTCTCTCCGCACCAGAACCTTCATCTCTCTCCTTTTTTTTTATTTTATACCTCTTCGCCCTACTTCTTACCTCATCCTCCTCCTCCTCCTCCTCCTCCTCCTCCTCCTCCTCCTCCTCCTCCTCCTCCTCCTCCTCCTCCGTTGACCCTAATTTCGCGGGGATTTCTTTTATTTTCTTATCATTCCTTTCTGATCTCAAGGTCGAGCTGGATTTTGGGGCAGACGGAACATTTTCAAGGGATTTATTTGTGATAGGACGTATTTTTCTGTTGCTTGGTTTATTATCTTCTTTAGTGTGTGTGTGTGTGTGTGTGTGTGTGTGTGTGTGTGTGTGTGTGTGTGAGTTATATTTCTACTTGTTTCTATCTTGCATTTTTTTTTAAGTTTAGTATTTTCAGTCTGTTTTTTTATTTTTTTTTTATTCGTTCAGATTTTTTTTTTTTTCATTTTATTGGTTTTGCTATTTCATCGATTTATATTCTGTAGTTGTTTACCATCTCCCGCCATTCGCCCATTTACATATTCATTCATTCCTTTATTAATCCATATACATACGTGTTTAGCTAATCCACCATTCAAATGTTTATATATTCGTCTGTTACCAGTAGTATATGTATTTCTATTTACTTATTCACGTACATAACTATTTATTTATGCGTATTTCTACCTACAGTACATATATATATTTTTTTTGTACTTGATTTTTTTCCCCTCTAGAGAAAATCCCTCCGAATTTTCAGGTTTTTCTTGTTATTCGATCTAGTGTCTTGTTTTGTTTACTCTTTCCGTTTTTTTTATTTACGTTATACGAGTCATATTTCATCTCTTAAAAAATTTCGTATTTACTTTTACTAATACTTTTACCAGAGAGAGAGAGAGAGAGAGAGAGAGAGAGAGAGAGAGAGAGAGAGAGAGAGAGAGAGAGAGAGAGAGAGAGAGAGAGAGAGAGAGAGTGTGTAGCACTACGCATCAGATAAAGAAGAAAATCTAATTCAGTCAAGTGTGAAAATTGTTGTATTAAAAAGGAAACAGGAGGAGGAGGAGGAGGAGGAGGAGAGAAGGGGGAGAAAAGGAATAAGGAGAAGGAAGGATTAAGATGCAGGAGGTAGAGACAAGGAAAGAGAAGAAGGATAAGGAAGAAAAGGAAAAGGAGGATCACTGGAAAAAGAAGAGCAGGTGCAGAAGGCATGGGAGGAGGAGGAGGAGGAGGAGGAGGAGGAGGAGGAGGAGGAGGAGGAGGAAAACAAGGCTGAGGAGGTAGAAGGCGAAGGAACATAAGAAAAATGAGAAGGAAAGGGAAGGAAGTAGGAAGAACGAGATAACGAGATGTAAATGAAGAGAGAGAGAGAGAGAGAGAGAGAGAGAGAGAGAGAGAGAGAGAGAGAGAGAGAGAGAGAGAGAGAGAGAGAGAGAGAGGTGAACAGTTACTGAATAGACGTAAAAGAGGGAGAAAAAAAAGAACTGTAAGAAAGAAATTAGAACCGGAGGAGGAGGAGGAGGACGAAGAGGAGGAGAAGAGGGAGGAGGAGAGGAAAAAGAAGCAGGCGAATAAATACAAAGACATGAAGGGGTCAAGGTTACAAAGTCAAAAGAAAGATAAACAAAAACTATTCTCTCTCTCTCTCTCTCTCTCTCTCTCTCTCTCTCTCTCTCTCTCTCTCTCTCTCTCTCTCTCTCTCTCTCTCTCATTTCATCCTTCCTTTGTCCTTAACTTTCCTTCCTTCCTTCCTTTCATATATTTTTTTTTATGATTTTCGTTTTTCTTCCTTTCTCTGCATTTCCGTTTTCGTTTTTTAGTAATACACACAAACACACACACACACACACACACACACACTCTCTCTCTCTCTCTCTCTCTCTCTCTCTCTCTCTCTCTCTCTCTCTCTCTCTCTCTCTCTCTCTCTCTCTCTCTCTCTCTCTCTCTCTCTCTCGCTGTTTTAACCTTTTTCGCCAGGATTTACGGAGGTCATGTTAGGTCAGGTCCCTTGGTGTTTTATCTTCTGTGTGTGTGTGTGTGTGTGTGTGTGTGTGTGTGTGTGTGTGTGTGTGTGTGTGTGTGTGTGTGTGTGTGTGTGTGTGTGAAAGAGAAGACTAACAGGTTACCAGTGTAGGGAAATTTATATGCAAGGGAAAGAATATATATGTCGATAGTCTCTCTCTCTCTCTCTCTCTCTCTCTCTCTCTCTCTCTCTCTCTCTCTCTCTCTCTCTCTCTCTCTCTCTCTCTCTCTCTCTCTCTCTCTCTCTCTCTCTCTCTCATTCCGAAAATACTGACCGTGTTACATTCAGCAAAGTATATATGGAAGTAATTAATTGACACACACACACACACACACACACACACACACACACACACACACACACACACACACACAGAGAGAGAGAGAGAGAGAGAGAGAGAGAGAGAGAGAGAGAGAGAGAGAGAGAGAGAGAGAGAGAGAGAGAGAGAGAGAGAGAGAGAGAGAGAGAGAGAGAAGAGTAATTATACAAATATAAATTGAAACTCATCAAAGTAAATGCATGTGGCGCAATATATATGGAGAGAGAGAGAGAGAGAGAGAGAGAGAGAGAGAGAGAGAGAGAGAGAGAGAGAGAGAGAGAGAGAGAGAGAGAGAGAGAAAATGAAATTAATTGGAAGCAGAATTCAAGAGTCGTTTTCTCCTCGCACTCACGTTTTCATTTGGCAAGGGAGACCCAAATAGACATACATTTATTTACATTAATTCATTATTGTCAATGATACACCCTTCCAACCTAAGTGAGAGAGAGAGAGAGAGAGAGAGAGAGAGAGAGAGAGAGAGAGAGAGAGAGAGAGAGAGAGAGAGAGAGAGAGAGACGATTATAGACTTTAGTACAGTACAGAAGGTTGTGAAAGCTGTAGCTGTAAATGATCTTGATATTTCTTTTAAATCCGTGGGGAAAAATTCTGAATGGAAGTGGTGCTGGAGGTGGAGGAGGCGGAGGCGGAGGCGGAGGCGGACGAGGAGGAGGAGGTGGTGGAAGGGAAGGAGGGAGTAAAGAAAAAAATTGGTGCCCATTACTTTATAAGGAATGTACAGGAAGGTCTTGCCTTTATAGAGATGTGAATGGAGTGTGGTCCTTGGAGAGAGAGAGAGAGAGAGAGAGAGAGAGAGAGAGAGAGAGAGAGAGAGAGAGAGTTATCATAAGGAAGAGGGGTTTTTCTGTTTTTATTTTTTCACTTGGTAATGAGTCATGTTAAGAACACACACACAAAAAAGTAAAAAAAAAAGAATAAAATAAGAAATGCGTCATACGTTATCAACACACACACACACACACACACACACACACACACACACACACACACACACACACACACACACACACACACACACACACACACACAAAACTGTCCCATACTTAACTTTTGCCTTTCCAAAACTTTACACTCGAAGAACCATGAAGTAAAGAAGAAAAAAAAAAGGAAATTTGAAAAAAAAAAAAGGTTGATAAATGATAACTAACCCAGAGTGGGAAGACATGAAGGAAGGAAGCCTAGCATGGAACAAGTGTCCAAGTAAATAAACAAACGCGCACACAAACACAAACAGGAATTTTACCTTCACCTCTTCGTCTCATCGCAAGCAAGGATATATTGAGGGAGATAAAAGCGTTAAAGGCAAACAGCCAAACAAACAAGAAGATTTGAAATGCGGAATAAGATGGAAGCAAGAAAATTAAGTTAGACGAGAAAGATTTAAACTGGACAAGAAAGAAAAAGAGAAAAACGTATAAAAACAAAGGAAATATATTGAATGAATGTACAGAAAAGAAGTATATGATAAAAAAAGAAAAGGAAACGAACTGAAAACAAATAAAGACGAGTAGTGAAAATGGAAGAAGATTAAGTTGGACAAGAAAGGAATAGCGAAGTCACACGTAAAATAAATAAATAAATAAATAAAAATGCATGAAAAGAATATACGAAAAGAAATATATAAGAGAAAAACTTGAATAAAATGAAGTGTGTGTTAAAGAGGAGGTGTAGATGAGAAACAAGAAATATTTAAGTGAAGAAGAAAGGAAGAGATAAGACAAACATGTAAGTAAAGGAAATAAAATAAAATACGAAATAATACATGATAAAGACGAAAACGAATAAAGAAAAAGAGAAGGATAAAAATTAAAGTCAGGAAGAAGTAAAGAGAGAGGACAAATAAAAAAAAGCGATATACGAAGAACAGAGCATAACGAAATGATGAAATGTTGAAATGAAGATGAGAATAAAGAATAAGAGGAAAAAATCAAAGAAGAAGGTAAAAGAGAGAGGAGGAAAGAGGGCAACCATATAAATAAGATAGACAGAAGAAAAGGACCTACTAATGCAAATAAAGATAGAAATAATAAGAAGATTAAGGCGAATGAAAACAGAGGATGCAAGACAAAGTGCAATATTAAAGAAGATAATCAGAAAAATAACATATAAAGCGAATGAGAAGAAGCAAAACGAAAGACGATAATATAGAGGATAGTCGGAAAAATAACACATAAAAGAGAAAATAAAAATGAGAAAAATAAGACACAAAGAAGAAAAAAACATGAAAAGAAGAGAAAACAAAAGGTGATAAAGGTCAAGAATAGGAGATAGAAAACGTAAATCACCTCCATGATAAATATTTTGGCACGGAAACTTTGGAGGAAGGAAAGACGTAGAGAAAACACAAAGATAAGAGAGAAGAGAAGAAAGAAGAAAATTAACCTGATGGGAAACACCACTCACAAAATTGGAGAGAGAGAGAAAGAGAGGGAGGGAAAGGAAGAGACGAGACCTTACGCAACGAAAATAAAGACAAGGGGAAAGAACCCGATAAAGAAGAGGAATCGGGGTGTGCTTGGGTTGTGTTGGTCGTACGTTTGGCAGAGACGAGGGGCGGCTGCAGAGGTAAAACATGTCGTACGTGTTAGGTCATGCGAAGCGCCGCCGTAGGGAGATAAAAAGAAAAAAAAAAAAAAGAAAAAAACATTGAAGGCGAAAGAAAAGAAAAGTGGCCGTGGTGGAAAGATCTGAGGGGAAGGAAAGGAAAGAGAAATTGAGGGCAGGAGAGAGAAAGGGAAAGAGAGAAGAGGGACAGGTAAAGGAGGTCAAGAAAAATTCAGTGTCTATCTTGACCTGATCTGACCTTGACCTGACCTCTCCCCGCCGCCTGTACTGTGACTTTTAATTTCTGAGGGAGAAAATTATGCATATTGTTCTTATATTTGACAGATTTTTATGATTGTTTTCAGTCACCAATACTGGATCTGTGTGTCCATAACTTATATAAGCCTTGACGTTCATTTTTTTTATTTATTTTTTTTTTAATAACACATTGATGCCAATTTTCACAGTAATTCTGTTTCCTGTTCTTAAATTGGTATAGATTTTTTTTTTTTTTTTTTTAGTTTCCCTTGTAACGCCACACGAATTGAAACTTAATATTGGTAACATTACGAGGTACCATTTTATTCTTCAGATTATCTACCTCTTCTCGACTTTTGTTTAATTCTGAATACATTAGAGAGAAGAGAGAAAAAATGTACTCTTAAAACGCCCACATGCACAGTTGACGGGGAGAAACATTCACCTTCACTATCCCACATCTCCACTTTAGATTAGAGAGTGCAGTTTGTCGCAGTTTTCCTTAGGGGCAACATTTCTGCCGGCCTTTGTTCTTCCGTCGTGTTGCTTTGCGTTTCTTTGTGCCAGGAATGTTATTGTTCAGGAGAAAACGTTGGAATGTTCCTGGAAGCTCTTGGGACACTAACTCAGGCCAGATGGGTGAGCGTCAAGCTTCCTGGGGCCGTTGCTGTCTCGTCACACTGCTTCTCCTGAGTGACAACAAGGAGCAAAAAGCATGGGACGCCCGTCATGCCCGTTTTGCCAGGTCTTGTTACCCGCGTGAGGACGAATGAAGGAAAGGTCGAGGAAGTATGAGTAGGAGGGAAAGAAATTTGATGCAAGTTGAAAGGAGAAAGAGGAGGAGGATTAGAAAGGAAAATAAAACGATGAGTGAAGGAAAGGTCGAGGAAGTATGAGTAGGAGGGAAAGAAATTTGATGCAAGTTGAAAGGAGAAAGAGGAGGAGGATTAGAAAGGAAAATAAAACGATGAGTGAAGGAAAGGTCGAGGAAGTATGAGTAGGAAGGAAAGAAATTTGATGCAAGCTGAAAGGAAAAAGAGGAAGAGGATTAGAAAGGAAAATAAAACAATGAGTGAAAAAAAGGTCGAGGAAGTATGAGTAGGTGGGAAAGAAATTTGATGCATGCTGAAAGGAGAAAGAGGAGGAGGAGGATTAGAAGGGAAAATAAAACAAACAGCACGAGTGAAGAAAAGATCGAGAAAGTATGAGTAGGAGAGAAAGAAATCTGATGCAGTGAAAAAGAGGTGGAGGAGCAGGGGGAGGAGGATTAGAAAAGGAAACAAAACAAATAGAACGAGTGATGGAAAGGACGAGAAAGTATGAGTAGGGAAGAAAGAAAATTGATGCAAGTCTAAAGGAGAAGGAAGAGGAGAATTAGAAAGGAAAAGAAAACAGATAGGAGTCCAAAGAAGAATAAAGGAAGAAATAACAAATGGAAGCAAACGCATTGGTCTTTAAGATAATAATAATAATTCGCCCGAACAGGGACTCGAACCCTGGACCCTTAGGTTAAAAGCCTAATGCTCTACCGACTGAGCTATCCGGGCTTATGGGGGTGGGAGAGAAAAACAAATTTAAGTAGAGAGGAAGAACCATTATCAGTTACCGTTTTCTTGCAGGGGCTTAGAATATTCAGTACTCTTAAGACAAGCGCTTCAAACTCTCACTTTAGAAATACATGTTCGGCAGGTAATGACAGAGATGTGTGGAGAGATTAACTATAATTGAAAGTTAACGTACAATATCATAAGAGTTATCAGTGCTGCAATAATAACACATGGACTTTCAAGACCTGTTATGGGGTGAAAAACAAAAATATTAGCCAGCTTATCGGAAATCGCTGCGGAAATTAAGCTTAAGGTGTTTGTGATGGTGAAAATAATCGCCTGTACAGATTCGTAGTGGGGGAGAACACACGCGAGTCTCAATAGCGGGTGGGAAAATAAAAAAATAAAAAAAGATGCTAAAGTTATGATGGGCAGTGGTGGTGTAGCTGATTCTGTACCTTGCTCTTATTAACTCATTCTTTATTTATATTGGATTATCACTGCTACTATTTTCTTTGTTGACTTTATAAACGTATGCATTCTTTAACAGTATTACAACAGTACTCTTTATTATATCATTGTTTATTATTTTTTCTTTCTTTTTTTATCTTTGTTTTCTTAATAGTTTCTTCTTTCATCTTTTCTGTATTTTTTTCTGTTCTTTATCCTTTTTTAAACTTTTTTTTATTATTCGTCCTACTTTCCTTCGTTCTTCTTTATTTTTGTCCTGTAGTAATTAATCGGTTTCTTTTCTACCAACAGACTCAGGTGGAGCGGGCAGGTGGAGGCATATCACCTGAGAGTCTTCCACCAGGATCGTTGCATTCACTCCCGCCTCCACTCTCCTCTCCACCGCCTCACCCTGTCACCCGCCACTCGAGAAGGTAAACGCCACTTAATTTCTTTGTAAGTTTCGTAAGTATCTGAGAAAATAACAGGTGAATGGTATTTTTTTTTATTTTCTTATTTGTTTATCTATATATTTATTCATTTGTTTATTTATTTTTATGTTGAAGTATAAGTAATCATAAGAGGTGACAAAGATTTCTAGAACATCGGCAGAACACACACACACACACACACACACACACACACACACACACACACACACACACACACACACACACACACACACACACACACACACACACACGAATAATCTTCTGTTTTCTCTTAACAGGATATATTTTGAGTCTTAATATAAGGAATACGTGCCCTCGAAAAAACTCTCTCTCTCTCTCTCTCTCTCTCTCTCTCTCTCTCTCTCTCTCTCTCTCTCTCTCTCTCTCTCTCTCTCTCTCTCTCTCTCTCTCTCTCTCTCTCTCTCTCTGCTAAAAGAATTGTAAATCGCGTTTTAAATAAGAAAATGAGAGAGAGAGAGAGAGAGAGAGAGAGAGAGAGAGAGAGAGAGAGAGA
>NC_087168.1:13634649-13642149 GCF_035594125.1 Scylla paramamosain
TGAAACGGGTTTCACATGAGATTATTTTTTAAATTTATGAATGAATACAACTGACTCCGTTTTCTTTATCGTGCTTTTTGCAAACTAGTGACTTAAACACATGAAGAAAATGGTTTGAACCGGAATAGACGAAAATATAACAGAAATGTGCAGCTGTATAAAGATTCTGATCTAAGGCCAGTATTATTGAGCGCTTTGGGTGTTCACTGGGACTGTTTTCAAAGACCACAGAGGTGAATAGTTGAGTTTCCAGGTTACTTTGCCTCTTTGGTGGGGCAGAATACTTGTCAGACTACCGCTACACTCATGAAAACACACTTGAAGATCCCAATAACATCCCTATAGCTAAGCTGTTGAAAGTAGTCGTGTTGTAGCACTGAAACGATTAGGAATCTTCGTTTAATATAACTTTGTGTTGAGCTGGAATAGACGGAGGGTAAACAGAAATGGATGGAAAAAATTTTATCTTTAGTGCAATTTTAGTACAACAGTTAACTTAATAATTAAAAAAAAGTTTTTTTTTTTTCTTTCTTTCAGTTAGTATCTTGGAAGGGATGTGTATATGGACAAGCAGAGCAGAAATGTTGTTGTTACTGCACAATTACGTTTCTTACACTCTGCTTGCGAAAGTTAATTGTTCCGGTAACACTGTGTCTCATTGTTGCCTTATATACAGATATACAGTGAGGTATACAGTGCTACTTGACAACAAAACTACTATTAATTGGGGAATAATAATGTACATTACACGCTATTACTCTCGCAGTTAATTAATTTCAAGAGTGACTTAGTTATGCGTGGTAGTAAGGTTAGGTCACGTGAAACAATTACCACACTAATGACGTGTGTAAAAATGAAGACTGAAGTGTTAATTACCAGAAATGCACAGTTTTACCTGCCAGGTTGAGAGAGGTGGAATCGCAAAAATTTTGTTCTTCATACCTGCCAGCGCAATAATTACCTGTGATTTTGAGAAGGCTACTACGTGTTATTTCTTTTATTTTCATTCTTACACTATGTTCTTACGTTTTAAATCTACCTAAATATTATGTTCTTTATACCGATTTATTGTACTAATCATCTTTAATTAAAAAAAAAAATATTTGCTAATGCTGTTTCTTTCTTTCCTTACACTTAGTCGTTACTTTCTAACTTTACAAAAAAGAAACATTGCCGTTCATATCGATCTCTTACAATGATCACCTTTAATTACGCGAAAACGTTACTGGTTATTGTTTCTTTCCTTTCTTTTTGCATTTCTTTTTATCCATTCATCTTTTCTATACTACGAAAAAGTTATTGTCTGTCGTGTCTTTCCTTTCAGTATTCCTTTCTTCCTTTTCTTTTTTCTTAATTAACAAAAAAAAAGACTATTGTTTCTTTTTTTTACATTTCCTTCTTCCTTCCATCTTTTCTTAATCGTTTCATTCTTTTCTTTTGATATTGTTCGACTCTTGACCAGCAGGGGCACAGGAAACGCAGGTAACAGTGCAGGTGTTTATTCACAGAAGGTGTGAACAGAAGGCTGGAGGTAGGTGATCTCTCGGCGCCAGGCCGCGCACTTCAACTTAAACACTTATGACTGAAGCCTAGCTCGTTCACTCATACACGTATTCATGCCTCACACAAGTCTCGCTCATTCACTCGTTCACACAACTAGCTAACAACCACACACCTCCCCCGAGACATAAGGAAGATTCCTTATCTTTGTTATGGCTACCGTAACACATGAAACAAAGTTACAATGATTGAAGTACAGAAAACACGGTACATATACACAAAACAAACACAGCGTACAATGAACACGTAACGACTAATCGTAGGTGCTACGGTGCCACCGCACCTGCAGTCGTCTCGGCTCCCTACGCTGTCGGCTGCTTCGACGCTCTGGTTGCTCTCGGCCACGGTGTACCCCGTTACCCTGATGCTCCGGGCTGCCGGGATGGTGGTGTTCCTCGTGACCCTGATGCTGAAGCGCTGCACCGCCATGAGCGGTGTGCTGCTCGACAGGAAGGGGAGCAAGAGGTCTGTGTGGGCGTAGGTGTCTTCTATTACGCCACATCACGCGACCGCTGCCCATCTTGATGAGGTAGTCTCTCCTTCGCCCAACAGCCACGATGACACCCAGGCGATCCCAGAGGCCTGTCGTGTGATCTTGAACGTCGACGTGGCCACCGAGGTGCAGGAGAGGAAGAGTACGGGCGGACGCGTCGTGGCGAAGTTTCGCTTTCTTCCTCAGTCGCTCTGCCTTGGCGTCGCACTCATCAGCAGCGCGCTGCCACTGCTGAGCGTATGAGCGATGATGAGCCGGGACACAGGACCTCATAGGATGACCGAAGAGGACTTGTGCTGGTGATCGCCCTTCCGCCCTCGGAGTGTTGCGCAGTTCCAGCAACCCGCGAGCGAACGCATCCTCGTCCAGGTGTCCCTGCTGTGTGGTCGTGAGGATCAGCTTCTTCACGGACTTGACCGCTGCCTCGGCGTGACCATTGGAGCGTGGATAATGAGGTGAAGATACACGATGCTCCACCCCCCATCGAGCCAGGAAGCGCCGTACCGATGAAGAAGTGAACTGCGGTCCACCGTCAGTCCTCAGGAGAACAGGCACGCCCGTGTCGGCGAACACACCCCGAAGGACACGAACGAGCTGATCAGCCGATGCTGGACGTGAGCATGCAGACACGTGAGGCCACCCAGACAAGCGATCTACATACACGAGGTATGTACGGCCTGCTGCGTGGAAGTAGTCTGCAGAAACTGACTCAAACACCCTGCTGGGTGTGTCCGTGTCCTGCCAGAGAGGTTCGTTGGCTTGGCTTGGTAGGAGTGGACGGCATAGTGAGCATCCAGAAACGACGTTCTCAACGTCTCTGTCCATACCAGGCCAGTAACACCGTTTGTCGGGCCCGTCGCTTGGTGCGCTCCATCCCCTGATGACTGTCATGGAGTCGCTCTAGTGTTTCTCGGCGGATGGCTGTGAGGAATAAGAAGCCTCGGCCCGTAAACCACCAGGTCGTCGTCTACGGCCAGCAGACTGCGCACCGGCCAGTACGTACGCAAGCGGTGATCGAGGTCGTGGCAATGATCAGGGAAGCCCTCGATGATGACGTTCTTGAGCAAGCAGTACTCCCCGTCTCTTGCTGCTGCGGCACGTACCATTTCCACAGTCTGATCCTGGAGTGGTGCTAAGCGGACGCCGTCCTCATTGGTGGCAGATAACGCTGAGATGACCGCTGAGTGGAGAGGGTCGAGGTCACCAGAAGTAGCAGCATCCTCTTCCTCCACTGGGTCCTGTACTGGAGCACGTGAGAGGGCGTCGGGCACACAGTGTGTCGATCCCTTTTGCCAGCTTGCTGTGAAAGAATACTGAGCAAGCTTCTCCCTCATGCGCTGCAGCCGCAGGTTCTCTATTTCTCCCAACAACTTGCTATTGAGGAGAGGTATCAGCGGGCGGTGGTCGAGCACTAGATCGAAGTGAGGGAGTCCTTTCAGGTAGGTGCCACATTTCCTGACTGCCCAGACGATTGCAGCCATTTCCAACTCTATTACTGCATAGCGGCTCTCTGTGTCTGTAACAAATCTTGACCCGCATTGCACCATCTTCCACTGGTCACTGTGCTTCTGCAGGAGAACGAATCCAAATCCGTGCATCCTTGAGGCGTCAGTCTGTAGCATCGTTGGTAATGATGGGTCGAAGTATGCCAAGACAGGTGGGCTGACGAGACACTGTTTCACCTTCTCAAACGCCTCTTCATGGTTAGGAGACCAGCACCAACTGTTCTTCGGGCGTAAGAGATCTCTGAGGGGTTGTGCAGCTGCAGCCACAGCAGGAGAAAAGCTTCCAAGCTGGTTTGTAAGACCCATGAATGATCGTAAGTCGGTGATGTGCTGTGGTCGTGGGAAGTCAGAGATTGCCTTAACTTTCTTTGAGTCTGTCGTGTAGCCTTGTCCAGAAACAGAGTAACCACAGTAATCTACCACTCTTTCCGCGAATGTAAACTTCTGTGGGTTGAGAGTGATGCCGTGCTGGTCACACCGCCGCACAATCTGAATGACATGGGCTAAGTGCGCACTGTAGGTGGAGTCATAGGCCAGGATGTCGTCCACGATCTTGATGGTGTTAGGTATGTCGCCGAGAGCTTGGTCTCCTCGACGGTTATACTCGTCTCCAGACGAGACGAGACCCATAACCGCTCGCCGAAACTTGTACCGACCCCAAGGTGTTATGAAGCAGGTTAAATCCTGGTCTTCTTCTCTAATGGGGACTTGAAAATACCCCATCTTGGCATCAAGAGTGGTGAACCAAACTGCTCCGGTCCCGATCGAGGCGATGGCGTCATGAGGTGAGCGCACTGGATACACGGGCCTCTTCACGTAACGGTTGAGTCGTGTCAGGTCAACACACAGCCTTACACCAGATGTCTTTTTTGGGACAGGCACGATGGGGTGGCACCATGCCGTAGGGTAGTCCACACTCTCGATGATTCCCTTGTTAAGCAGCTCTTCCAACTGGCTCTTAATTTCTTCACGCCAATTGTAAGGGATTGTACGAGATGCTGTTACGGCGAAGGGTCGAGCGTCGTCTGTCAACTCGATGGCCATGGATCCACCAGCCATTGCACGTAAACCTTCCTTTGCTTCGAAGACGCTGGGAAAGGCCTTGATCACAGCAGCAGCGTGCCCCGCACGCTGCTGTGGCGTTGGGTCGTAGGAATGAGGCCAGCTGTTCTCTTCTGTGGGCGTAGATAGAGGTGGCTGCGAGGCGGTCGGGTACTTGATGGAGCTGTTGCCGGTGTGCTGTTCTTCCCTGCGTAGCGGTCGGATTTGAGCCGGAAAATCTTCGGGGAGGATTCCGAGAGCGATGGAATCGTACCAGCTAAGCAGCGCCCCCTTCACCTCCTTCACCACGCTCACAACAGTCTCAGCTTCCCTGTCGCCCAGTTGCAAGTGCGGACGAGAAAGTTCCTACACAGGTGAGGGGGTGATTACCGGCAGCATAAAGTCCAATCACCATCAGCGGGCGCCAAGCCTGGAGGGCGGGATTCCAAGGAGTGTTGCCGTGTCGAGGCCAATAACGGTCGTTTCGGCCCCAGAGTCAGGAGTCCACGTAATCTTGTCTCTTCCAGCGGGATGTGTGGCGGTAATGAGCACCTGGGGCGCAGGTCGTGCCGTCACCGTCTTTGTGTATACGCCTGATAAGAGCTGGTATACACTGGCACTGGCTCCCCGCCTCGGGCCTGCACCGCGATGAGGAGAGACAGTTGAGGAACTCCTCGAAGCTCCTCGTCGTTTCCTCACTGTCTGCTGACATACACTCGCAAAATGCCCTCTTTTCCCGCAGTTACGACACACTTTATCTATTGCCTGGCATCCCCTTTTGTCACTGCGACAATCTTTGCCACAACGATAACAGCCCGTGGGGCTTGAGCCCCCGAAACTGCCCTTCCTGTAGTTCGAGACAGCGTTCACACCATGGCTCGAAGAGTGAGAAGCCGCCCCTTAGTACTGCACTACACTGGTTAGCGCTCTCTGATGCTCTGCAAATATCTATGGCGTTTTCAAGGGTGAGTTTCTTGTTTTCCAGCATGCGTTTCAGAGCCACTTCGTCTCGTGTCCCAACGACAATTCTGTCACGCAGCTGATGGTTTATGCACTGGTCGCAAAAGTCACAGAAATTGGCGATTTCCTTTACAGCACATAAAAAGTCGTCAAAACCTTCTTGCGTTTCTTGCACGCGGGAGTAGAAGTCTCTTCTATCCATGATGATGTTGCGCTGGCTTCGCAGGTACTCACACATTGCATCGAGGATGGTTCTTAACTCCGCGTCTCTCGGTAAGCTTATCCCGTAGCGAAGTGTACGGGTCCACTCGTCGTCTAGGACAGCAGCGAGTGCCGCCCTCTGCTCAGCCAGGGAGAGACAGTCTATCCTGGCGAGGGTTACGTATCCTTCAAACTTATGGCGCCACGTGTCGAACTCACGTAAAGATGCTGACGCCGTTAAGTGAGGAATGATGGTGGCGGACGTCGGGAACCTCGCGCCCTGGGTAGACGTGCTGCGGGCTGTGGTTTCGCCTTCATTGCTCGCCGTGGTGCGACTGGGAGCTTGTGTCCCCACTCTCTCCAGCAGCTGGGTTAAACGCTCCTCGCGAGCCTGACTCTGCTCCGACTGTCGCGCTAGCAGAGCCTGACTCTGCTCCGACTGTCGCGCTAGCAGGGCAGCCAGCGCCTCCAACTGCTTCTCCATTCTGCGCCGTACCCACTGCAGCCTTGTCCTGATCCTACTCACTGCGCCATGTTCGACTCTTGACCAGCAGGGGCACAGGAAACGCAGGTAACAGTGCAGGTGTTTATTCACAGAAGGTGTGAACAGAAGGCTGGAGGTAGGTGATCTCTCGGCGCCAGGCCGCGCACTTCAACTTAACACTTATGACTGAAGCCTAGCTCGTTCACTCATACACGTATTCATGCCTCACACAAGTCTCGCTCATTCACTCGTTCACACAACTAGCTAACAACCACACAGATATTCCTTTCATCCCTCCACCTTTTCTTACTGTACCGTGAAAAGGGGTGTGACTCACGGGATTACAGCAGCGAGGACTCGACATACAGTCCTGCGTGACGCTCAGAGGGACTTAAAGAGACAAAAAATGACCTTCGACTTGGAATTTGCGAGGGAGTAAATAAATGGATGTTTGGAAGCCGTGATGTGTCAGGTGTTGGGGAGACACTGCTGCGTGATTGACTGTTGCAAATGTACCTGTATTGTGTCACGCACGCTGGTTTTCTTTCTCTTTTAACTCTATTTTTTCTTTTCTTTTATTTTTTTAGCTTGTTATATTTTTTTGTGTTTAATGGTGGTGGTGGTGGTGGTGGTGGTGGTGGTCGAAATAATGAAGAAAATGGTGACAGTTGTGATGTTGCTGTTGTTGTTTTTGTTGTTGTTGTTGTTGTTGTTGTTGTTGTTGTTGTTGTTGTTAGTAGTGGTGGTGGTAGTGGTGGTATGGTGATTGTGGTGGCATTTTCTTACTTCTTTCTCTCTATCTTTTCTTGTTCTTGTTCTTGTTGTTGTTCTTATTTTTTCTTCTTACACCATCGTCACTACCATCACAACCTTCCTTCTCCTCCTTCTCCTCCACCACCTCCTCCTCCTCCTCCTCCTCCTCCTCCTCCTCCTCCTCCTCCTCCTCCTCCTCCTCCTCCTCCTCCTCTTCCTCCTCCTCAGTGTCACAATGGCAGGAACTGCAGTGTGACCTCAATAAACTAACAAGCTGGGCAGAAAAATGGCAGATGAGATTCAATATAGAGAAGTGTAAAATTCTATATATCGGAAGTAACAATGTTCAGGCGAGATATGTAATGAATAACATGCCACTGTCAAGTGCTGATAAAGAAAAAGATCTTGGTGTCGTTGTGTCAAACGACCTAAAGCCGAGTCAACACTGCACAGAAACAGTAAAGACGGCAAATAAATTAGTAGGGTTCATTGGAAGAACCTTT
>NC_087168.1:13652149-13654649 GCF_035594125.1 Scylla paramamosain
TTGTTTTTCGTCTCCCTTTCATCACGATTTCTCTCTTCCACCTTTCCACTCCTTTCCTATTCATCTTTTGAAACGGCAAGCATAATTTTACATATTCGAGAATTTATGGAATTTATTCGCATATTACCGGTAGCAGTGCGGATATTAGGAGATACCTTGGCCCACGCGGCAGAAGTTATTAGGTCTCTCTCTCTCTCTCTCTCTCTCTCTCTCTCTCTCTCTCTCTCTCTCTCTCTCTCTCTCTCTCTCTCTCTCTCTCTCTCTCTCTCTCTCTCTCTCTCTCTCTCTCTCTCTCTGACGGCCAAGTTGATGAGCGTGAAATTTTATTTTTCTGTAAAAATTTCATTGTTAACATCCAACCGGTATGAGATGAGATGAGGAGGAGAGAGAGAGAGAGAGAGAGAGAGAGAGAGAGAGAGAGAGAGAGAGAGAGAGAGAGAGAGAGAGAGAGAGAGAGAGAGAGCAATCATCCTCTCATCATCTTCTCATTTTTTATTTATGTCTTTGAATATATAATCTTCCTCCATTTTCTTTGTCCTCGTTGTCCCCCGACCTTTGCTTTCCGGTTTTCCCTTGCCTCCTCCTCCTCTTCCTCCTCCTCCTCCTCCTCCTCCTCCTCCTCCTCCTCCTCCTCCTCCTTCCAGCTGACAGTTCTTGGAATACTCAATACTAGAAGAGAATCCCCTGAAGCGACTGCAAAGAAAATGGGAAGTACTTGTAAATACCTATTATCGCGCCATGGATTTATTGGCTATAGAAAAGAGATAATGGCTGCGCAGCTTTGGCGGGAGGGCGAGTGTTTGATGGTGGTGTGGGCGCCTCACTGATTTCATTATCAAGATATTGTCCTCTTTGGTCGTGGTGGTAGTAGTAGTAGTAGTAGTAGTAGTAGTAGTAGTTGTAGTAGTAGTACTCAGTTAGTCTATCAACCATTTCTTGCTTCTCTGATTTCATTATATAAACATTCTTTTGTTTGGTGGTAGTAGTAGCAGCAGCAGTAGTAGTAGTAGTAGTAGTAGTAGTAGTAGTAGTAGTAGTAGTAGTAATAGTAATAGTAGTAGCTGTCAGCCACTCACTCACACACTCACTCACTCAATAATTTCTTATCTCATTATATATGCATTAAGTTATGTGCACTAAATATATCACCTGGAAAATGTTTATTGGATTTTACATAAGCTTAGCATTACGTAGACTTGCAAACATCTTGGAAGTGCATGATTGTGTGTCCTGCTGAAATTGTGTCCATATCCTTAGTAGTTGTAGTAGTAGTAGTAGTAGTGGTAGTAGTAGTAGTGACGGTGGTGAGAGTAGTAGCAGCAGCAGCAACACATTTCTTTTCTCCAGAGGTCCCGACAAACCAAAACCGTACATTATTCAAAGTCTCATTCCACGCAACACCTCACAATATTCCAAAGAAATGCCATATTCTCAAAACCCGGAGTGTGATGCGGCAGTCGGTCAGAGGCGGTGGCAGGAACTACAGTCTCGGCTTACTGATGACAGTGTACCTTGCAGTTTGAGGCGGCCCGGACCTGCCAGGAAGTGTATTGGGGAGTGTCCGAGGTGGTGAGATTTTCCCTTCTGTGCCTCCATGAATATTGTATAGAGCAGCGGTGTCAGTGCGCGTGGGGATCTTTGGCTGCTACAAGATTCCGCCACACAAGACTCAAGGCTGGCAGGAGACAAGGCGGTGTATACTATTTGAAACCGATGGCGTAGTGGGGTAATTTCAATGCTAATGACCCTAAATGACCTCAAATCTCATTACCAAGCCTTCGAGAAGTGTACCCAAGTGTAATTTTTCCCCTTTTGACTGCTGCAGCTTCTCTTATTACGTTCTGTTGACAGTTTAGAGTATTATTTGGAAGGACAGCACTGGTGGCAAAGGACTGATGGAGTATTACAAAGTTTATTATACTTCCAGTTTACTTTTGTTTCTGTAAATGCTGTGTCTTCCCCTCAAACTTATTAATGTGGACTGTTGTAAGTTGAAAGTGTAGTTACGATAACGTTAACAAGAAATGGAGTGGCAGGTTATTTCCAATCTTTCAGTGCCTCTGTAATTTACTTTTAATCCTTAGACAGTGGTGGTTTCTCGTCAGACTGAGTAGAAACGGTGACATGTGTGTTGAGTGGATAATACTGAAGGATACCACTGACAGCAAAAGGAGTAACCGAGTCGTTAAAGAAATCCCAATGCCTGTAGTTTAATCTTCGGTAAACAGAATAGTTAGGATTGTTCATATTAACCATTTTAATGCTATGGTTGTCTCATATTAACACTCACAACACCATAAAATTATAAGTTGCTTGGACACACACGGGAAAAAAAAAAAATAATGGAAGGTTGATTCTGTATCGTTTAGACTCAGGAACTATTCAAAAGCTAAGGAGAGTCATTTAAAAGTGATGTAGGAATATGACACTTAACCACGGTATTCCCAAAAGTATTAATGATTTTTTTTAAGCAAGAATCTCAACATGCTGCTTTTCCCTG
>NC_087168.1:13659649-13674649 GCF_035594125.1 Scylla paramamosain
AACATATATAAACTCAAAACAGCTTTACAACTTTAAATTACCTCATTGCATTACATTTTTCTCCTAATAAAGAATCGAATCCCATAAGCCTCTAATTCTCTTTGGGGATAAACGAGAATTCTTATGGAAAATACGATAATTATGTCCATTATGTATGTACGATAGTTATGCGATCTCACCCGCTTATAAAACGAGTCTTCCTAACTTTTCTCCTCAGTAGGCGCCGTGATGCATTGGGGGAGGGTGTTGCGTCCTCTCGTCTGTCTATCTGTTGTGTTTTTTTTATTTTTTATTATTATTATTTCTGTAGTAGTAGTAGTAGCAGTGGTAGTAGTAGTAGTAGTAGTAGTAGTAGTAGTAGTAGTAGTAGCAGCAGCAGCAGCAGTAGTAGCAGTAGTAATGGTAGTGGTAGTAGTGGTAGTGGTATTAGTAGTAGTAATAGCAGTAGTAGAAGTAAATTTTTTTGTCCTATTTTTTTTTCTTTTCTTCCTTCTTGCTTTCTTTTCTGGCCACTGGTGCTGTTTTTGTTATTGTTATTATTTTTCCTCTTTGTTTTTACTATTTTTGTTGTTCTTCCGTTGTTTTTATTATTATTATTATTATTATTATTATCATTATTATTATTATTATTATTATCATTATTATTATTATTATTGATGCCGTTGTATTTATCGTTCTTGTTTTTGTGGTTATCGTTGTTTTTATTTTTTGTTATTGTCAGGTTAGGTTATACTTGGCTACTGCTGTTATTGTTGCTGCTTTTGCTGTTGCTGCTGCTGCTGGTGCTTTTATTGCCGGTGGTGTTGTTGTTGCTGTTGTCTTGCCCGTGTATTGCTGCCTTCCCCGGGGCGCTGTTCTGGCATTCAGGGGACGCGTGTACTGAATTGTCATGCAGAGAGAGAGAGAGAGAGAGAGAGAGAGAGAGAGAGAGAGAGAGAGAGAGAGAGAGAGAGAGAGAGAGAGAGAGAGAGAGAGAGAGAGAGCTCTCTGAAAGAAACAAAGGATTGAGTTAGTGGAGGAAGATGAAGAGGAGGAAGAAGAGGAGGAGATGAAGACGAAAATTAGAGGCGAACATATGAGAGAAAAGTAATAGGGGTGTACTTACATTGCTCTCACACACACACACACACACACACACACACACACACACACACACACACACACACACACACACACACACACACACACACACACACACACACACACACACACACACACACACACACACACACACACACACACACACACACACACACACACAACTAAATGTTTATATAGTAATTGGTGACGTTTATGTAGAACGAATTTGTGTTAAATTAGCGTTGAATTGAGTTTGTATAGCATTAAATTGCGTTGCCAGCGGTTTTGATCGTGGCCTAGGAAGAGAGAGAGAGAGAGAGAGAGAGAGAGAGAGAGAGAGAGAGAGAGAGAGAGAGAGAGAGAGAGAGAGAGAGAGAGAGAGAGAGAGAGAATATACTTTAAATATACTTTAAATATAAATATAAATTGAATTAAAATACAAGTAATGAAACACAAATGACGTGTTTTTTGTCTTTTAAGAAATATAAGGACAAAATACCTGTAATAGTAGTAGTAATAGTAGTAGTAGTAGTAGTAGTAGTAGTAGTAGTAGGTGTTGCAATGGTGAACTTTTTTTTTTTCAGTCGTCACTCCGGTATCCTCACATGACCTATCTTAATATTACAAGCCTCTCGTGGTGACCTTTGCCTTCCCTTTCCTCTCCTTCATTTTATTGTCGAGTCCCATGCCACCACTAAGGCCCCTGTTCGCAGAGTGGCCGGGAACTCCACACGCCTCGCCCACCACCCAGCACGAGACCGCCACTCGTACACTTACTACACCCAACGCAAAATTTATGGTCGAGGGTATTCATTTTTTTTTTTCTAGTATTTATCGCATTACACGAAATTTCTGTCTAACGTGCGTCGTATTACAAGTTACTTATATCCAGGTGAAGTTAAAAATTTTGTCCAGTATTTTACAGCTGCTTCTTATTTCATGCTTGGCTTTCTTTTTTTCTTACTTTTTCTCTTTTTTTCGTTACAGATTTGAAAAAAAGAAGAGCATCAATGTCATAAAAAGGAAAAAAAAAAGTGTCCGGTTAAATTTAGGAATTTCACCTGTATTACTTTTCGCTTTTTATTTCGTGCTGCTGCTGCTGCTGCTGCTGCTGCTGTGTGTGTGTGTGTGTGTGTGTGTGTGTGTGTGTGTGTGTGTGTGTGTGTGTGTGTGTGTCTTTAACTCCTATCACAGACAAGAAAAAAGCTAATACATTTATAGACTATTAGAAACAAAAGAAAATATATTAAGTTTCAGTAAGTCAGCTTGCCAGTATATCCTGAACATTACTATTAATATTACATTAATATACGTAATGTCACTTTTTCGGAAAATAAAATTGTAAAAAATTAGGAAACTTAAAAAATACGAACCTTCATCAAAAACAGAAAGGAAAGGATTCAGTGTTTTATAGACTACTGTGCTACGCAGAATGAAAGAGAATAGTATTCACTGCGTCAACCTTCCAGTATATGAAACCTTACCGTCTGCTTTAAAATTACCCCATCAGATTAATATCGTAATATTGTAAAAAAATATAAATAAATAAATAAATAGAATTACAAAAAGAAAGGATCGATAAACTTTTAATTGCAAAGAAAAATACAGTAAAATTCAATACATCAACATTTCAATTTTTATTGTGTACCTTTAATATCATCTTATCAGAAAAAATACCGTAAAAAATATAGAACTTTAAAAGTACGAACTGATATTTCCATGTGGTGAAAGGTAATAATCTGTGCGTGGCGCGGCGTGACAGGTGGCGGGCGTGCGCAGGGCTGCAGGAGACCGCCGGGGGGACTGCGAGATGACATGTGAAAATTAGTCAATCAGCAGAGTTACCCATGCAGTGCTTCAGTTTTCTCTTTTCCCTCGCACACTTCCATCTATTAACCTTGAGAATAAATGTATATACCAACGGCCCTCCACCGAGCAGTCCAATCTCTTGTAATTAGTGCTGAGAAGTGTAATCAAACAAGCTAAACGGGACATGAATGTCTCGTACTATTTTTTTTTTCATTCATTTATAATCTATTAACCTTGAAAATAAATGTATACACCAAGGCCCTCCACCAAACAGTCCCATTTCTCCCAGCAATTAATGAAGAGTAGAGTAATCAAACTATTTAGGCAGGATATAAAAAGTCTTACTGTTTGCTATTTTTTGTAATCTTTTAACCTTAAGAACAAGTGTATATACTAAGGCCCTTCACCAAGCAGTTCCATCTCTCCCAGCAATTACTGCAGAGTAGTGTAATCAGACAAGCTAAGCAGGGTACAAAAGTCTCTTTCTGTCTGTTTTCCTTTGTGATCATTTGTGTAAAAAGAAAATATTAATGGACGTATTGGTGAGAGAGAGAGAGAGAGAGAGAGAGAGAGAGAGAGAGAGAGAGAGAGAGAGAGAGAGAGAGAATTCCTTTACCCTTCACTATTGGAGTCTATTGTCATTCTGCATTGTTATTCCGAGTTTTGAAGTGTGAGGCATCTAGAATGAAGCATTGATTTCACCCTCGGGGAAACGCGTTGCAGTATTTGTATCCAGCTGAGGCAGACTGCGATCCGGCGCGCAATTCATGGGGTATCAGGAAACTGTTGTATTTGTGAATGGACTACTAGTGTTACTGTAACCTGTATTATATGTGTGTGTTTTCTTTTTTTTTTCTGATGTAATGTATAATGTTCAGTAACCGCCCAGCCTTCATGTGAGGCATTTTGGTGGGGAATCGATGTTCGTTGGTGGTTATTGAGGCTTGTGAGAGTTGAAATGTGGTATTGGATGGACGTGAAGCTTGCGTTATTCATATTTTAAGCGTCTCCATCACTGACCATACTGATTCCCTCTCACCATCAGTAAGTGTACTATGAAAGTAAAAAAAAAAAAAAAACACACAAAGGTAGAATAAACATCAGACCTTGAGTTTAAATGAGTTGGATGGCCGAGAATCATGCATTGTTCATATTGTAAGCGTCTCCATCACTGACTTTACTAAACTAGTGACTCCTCCTCAGTCACCATTATCAGAGTAACACAAAAGAACACAAAGAAAAGCACAAGGAGGCAGACCTTGAGTTGAAAAGTGGTGTTGTATAGATTTTCGTGTTGTTAGCGTCCCTTTCACTAACTTTATTTAATTAGTGACTCTATCACCCTCCACCACTAGTATCAGAGTAACACAAAAGAACACAAAGGGAGAACAAAGAACAAACCTTGAGTTGAAATGTGTTGTTGTATGGACGTGAAGCTTGCATTATTCGTACTATTAGCGTCCCCTTCACTAACTTTATTTAATTAACGACTCTCCTTCACCCTCCGCCACTAGTAGCAGAGAAACACAAAAGAACACAAAGAAAAAAACTAATAGAAGTTTAGTTCGTGCTGTAATTATTACTATCACTGACTTTATTCAACTAGTAACACGAAGAAACAAGGAAACAGAAGGAACATCAGATCTTTTACCCTCCATGAAGCTGTTTGCGACAAGATACTCACTCCATCTAATCAAGAGTAAGAGGCGTGGGATAGTAAAGGGGAAGGCTCCTCTTGTTACCTCTCCTTGTCATCTGCCATGTTTACATCCACATGTCATCCTTGTCGGTGTGTTCCTGCAGGGGGGAAGAAGTCTCAAGGGAAATACAACGAGGCAGGAGGTGTTTGTGCCTCTCTTGACTTGTCTCCTGACGCTCCCTCTGACCCACAACATCTTGGCGCCCCTCACTCGCCCCGCCAAGACCCGAGGCAGTCACGTCAGCCTTCCCTGCTCTGGTGCCTCGTAAGTTTGTGTTCCTCGCGTGTATGTGCTCGTGTTGTGCTGCAGTGAGGAAAGATGTGACCGCTCGTGTGTGTGTGTGTGTGTGTGTGTGTGTGTGTGTGTGTGTGTGTGTGTGTGTGTGTGTGTGTGTGTTTGCTGCATAGTGTTGTGCCTCGTGTCTTTATCCTGGCAGGGAAGAAGGCTGACTGAACCACTGCGTTCCTGCGTCAGTGCATTATGACTTATAGAAGACGAGAGGGAGGGAGAGCATGGCGGCGTAAAAGTTAACTCCTGCAACCGCCATTTGGAATCCACAAGGAGAAAGAAGTCTCATAAAAAAATAAACATTCATATTTCCCCGTCAGGCAAGTCCCGCCGAAGTTGATAGATTCTGCTCCAAGATGCAGGGCCGCGTCTCGCCAGCTCGCGCCTCGGCCAAAGTTGTGACAGGTGGCGGGCGTGGCGGGCCGTGCTTTGGGAGTCAAGTTGGCGCTGGATTGTCTGGCTGGCTGATGCTGGAGTCACCCTCTCAGGACGCCCGGGGCACTACCTCCACCAGACGTCAGCGCAGTGATGGATGGAAGAGTGGTGTGTGTGTGTGTGTGTGTGTGTGTGTGTGTGTGTGTGTGTGTGTGTGTGTGTGTGTGTGTGTGTGTGTGTGTGGTTTTACTCCCTTCGTTTTAATTTCTTTTTTCTCTCTTTATTCGTATACATGTTTCTTGTCCTTTTATTCTTCTATTGTGATGTGTGCTGTATTTTGATGTCGGAATTGTTTCATACTTTATTTTTGTCTTTTTTTCTTTTTTTACACTTTTCTGATTTTATGTCTTGCCTTTAGCTTCTCAAACATAGAATATATTTGTCAATTCTACTTTCTTCCTTTCATTTATTCTGTACATCATCATTCTTCATATATATGTTTTCCATTTATGTTTTGTTTCATTATACACCTTTGTTATCTTCCGTTCCCCCCCCCCCTATACCTTGCGCTCCAATATCCTCTCGTTTCCCCATAGTCCATATTTACTTGCAGAGAATAAAACCAAGATCAACCACATCCGCAGAGCCTGTCAGATTGTGTACGAGAAGCAAAATACTCCTGACATGACTCTCAACCCGCATCTGCTCCTGTAGAAAGATCATACCAAAACCCATTTCCACTTTACCTGTCTGGCAGTGCGGCAGTGTGGCGGTGTACAGGAAGCATAATGCCCTTTACCTACATATCTCTCGTGTCTTTCTCCCCTCCGCATGCTTTTCATTTTTTTTTCTTTTTGTCCTTAGTTCGTCTCTTGTTACTGTGGAAAAGCAAAGCCGCACCATTTCCGCGGCGTCTGGCTGGCTGTATACGCGAGGCAGTGCGCGTGTTGACCTGCAGTGACAGCTTCCATTTAGCGGCGTTCTGGCAGAGGCGGAACCAATGGAAGGGCAAAGCTGTGCTCGTGCCTGTTTAGCTTTAAGGCGCTGCGGAGGTCATTGCTGCTGTCTGAGTGTGTGTGTGTGTGTGTGGTGCGTTAAGCCGGCGGAACTTTCTCGTGCTGGTTGACTTATACTGGGTGATAGAACAAGAACAACACTAACAACAAGGACACAAAGAAAGCAAGAAAACCACCACCACCACCACCACTAACAACAACAACAACAAAAACAACAGCAACAACAACAAACAGAAAAGGAGAGAAAGAACTCGTCATAGAGGGAGAGGAAAACGTAAAACTAATCCAGCATGACCTCAAATCACCACCGCCAGTCCGCCGCGCCGCTTTCGTCCCGAGTCCGGAAGAATTTGCATATTGAAACATTAATTACCCTTTATTGGGATCAACGGTTAGCGCTTTCGGCAAACCTTGACCGATAATTTATTCCAGGTGTCCTCTCATTAGTATATCCAGAGAGAGAGAGAGAGAGAGAGAGAGAGAGAGAGAGAGAGAGAGAGAGAGAGAGAGAGAGAGAGAGAGAGTAGTTTTTAAAGGGTATTCAGAGCAGATACATATATTTTCTATCAATTCTCCTATCAACATGTCAGGGAAACAGAGCGAACCGTTGACTGGGAAAAAGCTGTGGTGATGGTGATAGTGGTGGTGGTGGTGGTGGTAGTAGTAGTAGTAGTAGTAGTAGTAGTAGTAGTAGTAGTAGTAGTAGTAGTAGTAGTAGTAGCAGTAGTTGTAGTAGTAGTAGTAGTAGTAGTAGTAGTAGTAGTAGTAGTAGTAGTAGTCGTTGTTGCAGTAGTAGTAGGAGTAGTAGTAGTTGTAGTAGGAGAAATGATAGTAATAATAGTAGCAGCAGTAGTAGTAGTAGCAGTACAGTAGCAGTGGGTTAGATTAGGCTAGTTTAGATTAAATTAGATAACATTAGATCGAATTGAATTAGATCAGCTTTAGTTTGGTGATCAGGTTAGGATAGGTTGGTTGTGTTATGTTAGGTTAGGTTAAATTAAGTTTATTCACACGTATATTTCGTTATTTAAGCAGTAATGTTAATTAAATAGTATGGAAGTGTTAAATTAGGTTAGTTTAGGTTTGTTTACATTAGGTTAAGTTAAAGTTCCTTGTATGCTACGCTACAGTAAGTATTAGTGAGGCAATGTAGGTTAGGTTGAATTAGGTTAGGCTAGGTTTCTTTACATTGGGTTAAGCTAAAGTTA
Organism: Scylla paramamosain; assembly: GCF_035594125.1. NCBI lineage: Eukaryota > Metazoa > Arthropoda > Malacostraca > Decapoda > Portunidae > Scylla > Scylla paramamosain. The sequence continues at coordinate 13,667,126 of NC_087168.1, forward strand.
CTTGTATGTTACGTTGCAGTAAGTATTAGGTTAGGTTAAACTACGTTAGGTTAGTTTAGTAGTGCAGTTAGGTAGTAGTGGAAAGAATGGATGCAGTAATTACTCTCTCTCTCTCTCTCTCTCTCTCTCTCTCTCTCTCTCTCTCTCTCTCTCTCTCTCTCTCTCTCTCTCTCTCTCTCTCTCTCTCTCTCTCTCTCTCTCTCTCGCTCGCGTTATCATTGGAACCAAAATATGGTGTATTAAACAGGCCAGGTCAGTGATTTAGTGGAAAATAACCTTTAAACTTTTGATGCGTTTTGGGGCGAAAAGTATGAATTGAATAAATGCGGATTGTATTATGTGCTTTAGTAAAATTATATATATATATATATATATATATATATATATATATATATATATATATATATATATATATATATATATATATATATATATATATATATATATATATATATATATATATATATATATATATATATATATATGTATGTATGTATGTATTTATTCGTACTTCTGTGTTACCTGAAATTGTGACATTATTTTGTGATAGGAAATGTATTGGTCTATTAATATGTGTCAAGGCTTTATTCGTCATATAAGTTGTGAATGACAAAAATTATATATTTTCTATATATTTTCCTATACATTCTTTTTGTCTTTCACGTTGAGTCTTATCGCATGAGAGAGAGAGAGAGAGAGAGAGAGAGAGAGAGAGAGAGAGAGAGAGAGAGAGAGAGAGAGAGAGAGAGAGAGAGTAGACAGATAAACAGACAAACACACCCATACAAACATACAAACAAGCAGAAACAGAATATAAAAACAATGCAAATCACATTAAATCTCACAAAAAAAGTAAATCCACAGAAAATCCCACGAACGAAAACAAACATAGGTGAAAATACAAGCTGAAAAAATAAATGTCCTAATAAAAGATTCATTCGTGAGTAAACCAGCGACTGTGAGTGCTCGTGCAGGCGTGATGTGTTCCCCAGCAGATAATAATGTGTTGGTGCATGAGTCTGACCCGCGTAGGGCTAACATGTGTTATTTCCCACGTCCCACACACACACAGAGAGAGAGAGAGAGAGAGAGAGAGAGAGAGAGAGAGAGAGAGAGAGAGAGAGAGAGAGAGAGAGAGAGAGAGAGAGAGAGAGAGAGAGAGAGAGAGAGAGAGAGAGAGACGTAAATTTAATAATCCAGCCTAACCTTAAAACAAAAAAAAAAACGTAAATATATGGAAACTAAATATAATTAGACTTATTAGATTTGAAAATAGGTAAATATAATTAAAAAAAGTGAGGAAAACATCTAAATAATGAAAGGAAAATAAAAGAGAGACAGGAATACGATAGGAACTTGAGAGAGAGAGAGAGAGAGAGAGAGAGAGAGAGAGAGAGAGAGAGAGAGAGAGAGAGAGAGAGAGAGAGAGACTTGGACACAGGCAAACACCTGAATCTCATAAAACCTACATTATCAAGATCAACATTTAACATTTCCAACGCTTGTATTACACTTCATCCATCCTTACAGCATTATTATTCTTCCACTTAATTGGCCAACGTCACTTTTACACTTAATAACAGATACCCCGATGTGTGTGCGTAGCTTCCCCTTCTATAGAGACTTAGGGTGAAGGAAGCTCTTTCAGCCTGTCATCCTTTTTCGTCCCTCGCCTTCCCTTCCTTCCTGCTCGTTGCTTAGCGCTGGTCAATGTTACAGTGAGAGTTACTGCCCCGCGTGAGGGTCTGGTTATGAATGATCCAAGCCACGTATGTTGCCATGATATTCTGCTCTCACAATTTCATCACCGCCGAGACTTTGTGACCTCCATTGTTCACTTCAACTTTGTCCGTGCCTGAGTTACGCGCGTGTCCCGTCGTCAGAATTGTCTTGTTCGTTGTAGTGTCTTTACGGGGTACGAAATTATGAGTGTGTCTGGACGTATAGTGTCCATTTATAATAGTGAGGTCTCTGTTTGTCTCTTTACTGCCATTGACTTTACGAGTTCAGTTTTAACCTGTTATTTAATTCGAATTTGTAATTTTAGCCAGTAGAGCAAAAAAATTAAACGATAGGCACTGGAAAGTTTGAATTACGCGATCATTACTTTTGATATCAGCGGTGTCTTTTAAAGTCATACTCCAGTCATACACAAGAGCACTGTATTAAGCTAGAAGGGAAGCTATAGTAATTAAGGGGTTAATTGAATAAATACTACATGTTCCATTGTTCTCTCTCTCTCTCTCTCTCTCTCTCTCTCTCTCTCTCTCTCTCTCTCTCTCTCTCTCTCTCTCTCTCTCTCTCTCTCTCTCTCTCTCTCTCTCTCTCTCTCTGTGTGTGTGTGTGTGTGTGTGTGTGTGTGTGTGTGTGTGTGTGTGTGTGTGTGTGTGTGTGTGTGTGTGTGTGTGTGTGTGTGTGTGTGTTTGTGCGTGTGTGTGTGTGTACATAAAACTCCCTGAACATTATCCTGGATTGACTTTTCATCCCACGCTCCGACAGAGGTTGTAGAAGTTAATCTCCGTTAACTTCACTACGTATACACCGCTGCTTCTCCTGCCCCGGGGTTCACTTCCTCCTTCTCACTGTCACTGGTGGGAGTTGTAGCGCAGTTGTGGGTCTTGTGTAGTTGAGATCTGATCACTCAAAGCTAACGAGATTTTGGCGTGGTAATATTGTGAAGTGTTTAGCCGGATGAAGCCTCAGTGGTTGTAGTTGTGATAGAAGATTTGCAGTTGTTGTATTTAGAGTTACAGAACAGCAATATTTTTAAACGCTTTGATTTTTGAAGAGGATTACTTTCAAAGGCCACAGAGATCTCTAGTCAGTATCTCTTGAATGTTTTTCCCATTGATGATGCTGAATCCTTGTTAAACCATCGCTAGAATCATGAAGACCCCCTTGAAAACCTGGGCAACTTTCACTTTTATTGATTGTGGTCGCAATAGGATGCTGAAGTGTTTGAGAATACTTACCTTTGAGTTACTGGTAAGTTGTAGCTGTTGTAGAGGAGTTATAGTGGTTGAGAATGAGATGTAGTCAAGTTCTGAGTGAAAACTGTGACAGGTGCTCTCAACGTTTAGGGGTGGAAAGTTTTGTTGTGTGAGAATTCCTTGCCTCTAGTTTATCAATTCCATCCCTCTCTCTCACTCCATGGAAATTAAATAACAGGTGTCATACAATCAATAGCAGTAAAGGGACTAACAGAGGCCTTACTTTATACTTCCAGACACACCTGTAATTTCGTGCGCCGTAAGGACACTACAACGAACATGACAATTCTGACGACGGGACACGAGGTTAACTCAGGGAGGGACAGAGCTGAAATGAACAATGGAGGTCACAAAGTCTCGGCAGTTCAAGGTTGTTCTAGACACTCTCTGGTGAGGCACTGTATAAAACACGAGCCAATTCTTGATTAATTTTCTCTGTAACTCAGGTTCTCGGATACTAGGATACAGAAGTTGTCTTTTTTAACGTAGACGCGTCCTGTCTCGTGAACTCTGAACATTTTAGAGAGAGAGAGAGAGAGAGAGAGAGAGAGAGAGAGAGAGAGAGAGAGAGAGAGAGAGAGAGAGAGAGAGAGAGAGAGAGAGAGAGAGAGAGAGAATGTGTCACTGGAATTGCCTGGAATAGATTGAAAGGAAATAAAAACATGAGAAGACTGAAATTGTAGAGACTGGTGGTAATTAAAATGATGAATACAAAAAAACAAACAAAAAAAAAAAGATTCCCAACACGAAATGAGGAACAGAAAATAAATAAATAAATAATACACATCAATGTAAAGTTTTATACCCTCTTTTTCTGAACTAACCCTCAATTTACTGGCACGCGGAGAAATATTTAGCGTGATTACCGTTTACTTCCTTTTCTTCACTTCTGCCGTTTGAGCTCAGCGTGCGGGGCGAGTCAGGGAACGCCCGGAGACACACCAATCGAGTCCCCTTTTTTCTTAGTAACGTGTGGGTAGTTAGCTTCCGCCCAACACTGGCTAAACTGTCCGCCCTAGAGTGGTGGTGGCGTTGCTCTTCCTGGCTCGGGGGGCGTGGTGGGTGGGGGGTGTAAGGAATGGAAGGGATTGTGGAAAGTAGAGGGGCTAAGGATTTTGGGGATTGTACGAGTATAGAGTTAGAGATTTAGGGAATTGTAGAGTTAGAGGAGTAAGTTACGTGTGAGAGGAAGGGGGTTTGCTGTGTGTTTTGTTGTTGTTGTTGTTGTTTTTGTTTTTGTTTTTGTTCCTGTTTTGTTGTTGTTCTTTGTTATTCTTTGTGTTCTTGTATTTTTTGTTGATTTTTTTTCTTTTTTCTTTTTGTTCTATTGTTGTTGTTGTTGTTGTTGTTGTTTGTGTTGTTCTTGTCTTTGTTATTCTTGTTTTTGTTGTTTTTGTTCTTGAGTTTTTATTCCTTTTTTTCTTGTTTTCTGCTTTTTGTTGTTCCTGTCCTTGTTATCCTTGTTCTCCTTGTTCCTGTTTTGCTATTCTTGCCGTTCTTGTTCCTCTCCTTCTCATCGACACTCCAAGGTACCCGAGACCCGAACCCGGACCACAGAACTGCGCAACACTCGTGCACCACAGAGCCACCACCTCAACCGACCCGACAGGAGAAGAAAGAATACGTACTGTTGACAAAGCAGGTGGCTACTCAATACACACTTTCCACCCTGCACGTCACCTCAAACCCACATGCAATATTAAGACCATTTACATTTCCCGAAGAGTGAGATATTTGTCATTCTTTTCCTCCCTTTCGTTTCGTTCCCGCTGTTAAACCCCACCAAAAAAAAAAAATAAAATAATAAAATAAAATAAAATATACAGCTACATTTCAGTCTTTTCACTTGAGACTTTGCGATCCGCCGAGAAAATCCCTTCAGAATTTTTCGTATTTTTCACATCCACAACAGTACTCGGGACATTGTGTTGTCGGGCGAGGAGCTGATGGTGGTGCAGGGGCAGGGAAGGAGGGAGGGATAGAGGGGAGAGAGGTAGGGAGGAAGGGAAGAAGAAGGGTGCATGAGGAGGTAGAGGGGTCGAAGAAGAAGAGAGGAAGGAGAGGAAAGAAAGAGGAGTGAGAGGAAAGGAAGGAGGAAGAAAAGTAGAAGGGACGGGGTGGTAGATGGAGGAGGAAGGAGAGGGAAGGAATAAAATAGAGGAGGAGAGAAGAGGAAAGTAAAGGGAAAGGGAAAAAAATGAAAGATGGAGGGAAGTAGAGAGGAGGAATGATGAGAAGAGAGGATGGGTGTGGAGAAGAAAGGAGAGAGAATATAAATAAAAGAGGAGAGGAAGTAAAGAAAAGGAGGAAAAAGGGTGAGACGCGAAGGGGTTCGGAAGTGAGACAAAATGGAGGTGGTAGGGGACAGGGGGAGGGTCTGAGACTGCTCGTGGGGAGATGGAAGGGCCGGCGCTGATTGGAACTCCTCGTGAAAACAACTCTTGACTGACCGCCTTCAGTAGTCGCGTATCCTTCCCACTACAACTCGAGTAACTCCAATCTCGCGGCGGACCTTCATCTTTCCTAAAACCGAATGACTGCACCGAACCGTGGACTCGATCCTGACAAACGAATTCCTGAGTGAGTATCAGTTGCAGTATAGACGCCCACCTCGCAGCACTGGAGGGAGAGAGAGAGCTGCACATTCTCCCCTGCACTAGATAGAATAACAGTCCTGCTCTCACCACTGGACGGAGCCATGCATCCTCTCCGGTACTAGTAGCAGTAGTCGTCTTTATCTCAGCACTACACTCAATAGTGCGGATGAAGCTTCACATTCTCCGGAGTAGCTAACCAACTCTCAACAACCCAAGCGCACTACATGTTGACATACTATGCAGCTCCAGTAAAGGACGATCCAAGCTGCACATCACAGCAGACACTCCGCTGTTTCACGCACCAGCAGGAATCACCATCACCGAGGGACACTTCCAGCATCACCACATTACGCCACAATAAACCTTCATCTTTCTCCCGCAACACCACCAGAAGTCCTGAAAGCTTCACACTCAAGCTCACACTCGTTCCTCCACCATCATCCACTTTTAATCTAACAAGTCCAAGTTTCACCCATAGAAGTCATCCACCCCATCCACCTCACACTGCAACACAATCTCACTCTTCCCAGCAAATATGAGCTGGAGAAGTAGCCATGACGGGATCTTCAAGGGACTGGAGAAGCCACAACCCAACTACAATCCAGAAACTGCACCGCGAAGGCCTCTCCAGCCCGTATGCCGTCCATTCGGGAGGCGTTTGACCAAGAGAGTGGTGGCCATTCCTGACGAAGTGGCGGACATTTGCACCAGGAAGAGGACTCGGCCTGCACCCATGTCCGTATATAACCCACCGAAGAGGACCTGGAGAGCTGAGGATCCGGATGACAACACAGCTGAGGAGAAAGGCAAGGAGCGAAGGAGCTGGGGTGAGAAATCCAGAGTGAAGGACCATAGAGAGAGGAAAGGAATGGAGACTAGTTACGATGAAGGAAAGAAGAATAAAGGTCGTAATAGAGAACTTGAAGAGAAGGAGAACTGCAGTGAGAAAGAGAATAGTGAAAAGAAGTACAGGAAAACCAACCATATAAGTTACTGGAACTAAAAGACAAAGATAAGGAGGAGGAGGAGGAGGAGGAGGAGGAGAAAGATTGACACTCAACCCTGAAACGAAAGAGAATAGTATTGCGATTTTTTTCTCTATTTAGCCAAAGGATGTGATTCTTTCCTCACTTTTTTAAATTATACTTTTAACTGTACCTTTTATTTAAATTCCTTAGAGTAAATGTTATTACTACCCTTGGATATGCGTGTGTGTGTGTGTGTGTGTGTGTACTGTATATTTTCTCGTTTATTAACCCTATTTAGTCATTAATTACTCATGTTACACCCAATCAAACCTTATATACAAGAAGACAAATAAAATACATAAAAAAAGTATCGAATTTTTAATCAACCTGAGCAGCGTTTGTGAAGAGATGAAGGGAAAATGAAGGATGTGAACAGTGGTGGCGCGTGGCACTGTTTCCTTCCTAAGCAATCCAGTGCCTGTGTAGTATTGCTTGCTTCTCTAAAGGCGTAAGTGGCAAGAGGCCTTCATTTTGCTGGTGGCTGAGAGCTGATTACTGTCCTTTAGCTTCTCCAGGGCGTCCCATTCCAGCTAAGAGAAGGAAATGGGTTAATTTGTATGTGCTCTTTTTTTTTTTTTTTTTTTTTATCCTTCCAACGTTATTTTTTTTTCTGATGACATGTTTTTGTTTCTTTCTTCTTATGTTCTTTGTATGTATACCTCTCTCTCTCTCTCTCTCTCTCTCTCTCTCTCTCTCTCTCTCTCTCTCTCTCTCTCTCTCTCTCTCTCTCTCTCTCTCTCTCTCTCTCTCTCTCTCTCTCTCTCTCTCTCTCTCTCTCTTGCTGTTATTTTTGCTGTTATTGTTTTTGCTGTTGTTCTTTCTTCTTCTTCTTCTTCTTCTTCTTCTTCTTCTTCTTCTTCTTCTTCTTCTTCTTCTTCTTCTTCTTCTTCTTCTTCTCTTCCCCCTCCT
>NC_087168.1:13677149-13689649 GCF_035594125.1 Scylla paramamosain
GAGAGGCGATGCTACTGAGTGAGTGGCTTAAAAGAGGAGCGGGAAGAGGAGGAGGAGGGGTGGGTGCAGGAGGAGTAGGGGATGGAAGAGGAGGAGGAGGAAAAAGGGAAGGAAGAAGAAGAAGAAGAAAAAGAAGGGGATGAGGAGGAAGAAAAGGTAGAGGAGGAGGTGCAGAAGGGGAAGGAAAAAGAGAAAAAAGAAAAGGAATTGGTGGAAATGGAGAACAAGAACAGGAACAAATGCAAGAATAATTGTGGTGTCGATGAGAGGAAAAGGAAAAGAGAAAAATTAGGAAGAATAGGAGGAGGAAGAGGAGGAAGAGGAGGAGAAGTAGTTGTGGTGGTGGTGGTGGTCGATATGGAAAACAAGAATAAGAACAAAAACCGAAACAAATTCATGAATAAAAGAACAGAAGAAGAAAATAGACGTAAGAAAAAGGAAGACGAGTAGGGAAGGAGGAAGAAGAGAGGGAAAACAAGGAATAGGAGGAGGAGGAGGAGGAGGAGGGAGAGAAGGAGGAAAGATGGAGGAAGAAATCAAAAAGACTACAAAACGGAAGAGGAGGAGAAAGACAAGAAGTGGAGGAATAAGAAAACTAAAACGAGCAGGAGGAAGAGGAGGAGGCAGAAGAGGAGAAGAATAAGGAAAGCAGAAGTCAAGGAGAGATGAGGGGAGAAAATGAGCTAAGAAGTCTGAAAAAGAAAAAAAAAGCTTTAAAGAACGAAAGATATAAGGAGGAAAAGGAGAATATATAAAGGCAAGAAAGAGGAGGAGGAGGAGGAGGAGGAGGAGGAGGAGGAGGAGGAGGAGGAGGAGGAGAAGGAAGAGGAGGAGAATAGAGAGAGGTAAGAAAGGCAAGGAGGAGGAGGAGGAGGAGAAGGCAGGAAAGTGTATAAGCTTATGGAGGAAAACTTTAGGGAAAAATATGTTGTCATCTCAAGATTTACTGATAAGAGAGAGAGAGAGAGAGAGAGAGAGAGAGAGAGAGAGAGAGAGAGAGAGAGAGAGAGACTCGTACAATAAATAAAATGACATGCAATACGTCATGCATAAAAATATATATATATATATATATATATATATATATATATATATATATATATATATATATATATATATATATATATATATATATATATATATATATATATATATATATATTAAAGTCAAGAAATAAGGAAAGAAGATAGACAATTTAATGAATAGACAGACAGACAGACAGACAGACAGACAGACAGACAGACAGATAGATAGATAGATAGACATATAACTGTACTTTCAGTTATTAATTACACTCATAAAACAATCTTACTTGTTTATTAATGATGCTACAAATTTGTAATTAACATTTCTGAGAACATGTTGCAGTTTTGTCCGTTGTGTGATATTTTTGTCGTATATGTTTGTGTTTTTGTTGTTGATGTTGTTATTGTCCTGGCTTATTCTTTCCTTGTTATTTCTTTCGTAAATAGAAACTTTCCTTGAGTAGGGATCATCCTTTTGAAACTTTCCCAACCCTTTGACGCTCTCTCTCTCTCTCTCTCTCTCTCTCTCTCTCTCTCTCTCTCTCTCTCTCTCTCTCTCTCTCTCTCTCTCTCTCTCTCTCTCTCTCTCTCACGTTCTTTTATTGTTTCCTAGGTTTATTATGTGACTTTTAATTTTAAAGGAAATAGTAGTAGTAGTAGTAGTAGTAGTAGTAGTAGTAGTAGTAAATGTAGTAGTAGTACTAATAGTTATTTTTTTCAAAATTACTTTTTTTTCTCTCTCTTTTCTGCACTATCTACACCACACCACACGCCGTACTAACATGCTGCTTAACCCAACACACTACGAATACACCACACACCACCACATAACCATGATACTCCCGCAACACACACCACAACACCTCACCACCAGACACACCACACATCACATCATTCACCAGCACATACACCTCGACACCACCACACCACAACTACCGCACACCACAGTACCCGTTTAAAAACCCACTACAACACCACAACACTTCGGCGCGCACACACAACACCGCGTCATAAAATTCCAGTTCAGTGCCTCGAGTTTCACAATACAATACACACAATTTCTTTGGCTTCCGGTGGCGTTGCTTGGATGGAAATTGTTGGGTGTTATTCCGGCCGCGTATCGTATCGTAAGTCCCAAAGTTACGAGGAAAAAATGCATGCAGTCTCGACACTGTCACTGGCCAATCACGATGCGTCTTACAAATCGCCTTACGTCCTTCAGCCAATCAGCTTACGAGGAAGTATGAAATCGCAGCTTGTATTGTGTAGTGATGAAAATTTTTAGTGGTGCTTCTTGGTTTTGTCCTGAAATAAGAAAAATAAGGAAGAATGGGAAGGAGAGGGAAGGAATGGTGCCGGAGGATAGAAAAGACGTGAGGAATAGGAAGAGAATGGAAAAGGATGACCTGGAAGAGTAAGGATGTACGTAGAAGAAAAATATTTAAAGATGAAACCAGAAAAAAATAGTAGATAATGGTGATGGATATGATGATGATGATGATGATGATGATGATGATGATGATAATAACAATAATAATAATAATAATAATAATAATAATAATAATAATGATAATAATTAACAAAGAAAACTAAAGAAAGGAAAAATGTAAGAAAAGGAATCCTAATTACACTTCCTAATATTGCCAAAGAACTGTAAAAAAAAAAAAAAAAAGCAAGACGAAAGAAATGAGAAACAATGGAAGAAGAGAAAGAAGATCCCACTGGATGTTACGGAGACCAGTTCTTCATCACCTGTGTGGAGGCGCTGCAGGTGACTTACACTCGCTTCCTTCCACCTTTTCCCTCTCCACTCCTCCACTCTTTTCACTCCCTCTCTCACTCCCCTCCACTATTTTTTTTTCCCGCCATTATTCCATCTGTCTTTTTTCCTTTCCTCTACTATTTTCTTCCTCCTTTATTCCACCTCTCTGTTTTTCCATTCGTCTACTATTTCCTTCCTTCTTTATTCCATTTCTCTGTTTCTCCTTTCCTTCAGTATTTCCTTTCTCCCTCATTCCATTTTTCTGCTTTTCCTTTCTTCCGCTATTTTCTTCCTCCTTTCTTCCATCTCTCTACTTTCCCTGTCCTCCATCTTTCCTCCCTCTTTTATTCCATCTCTGTTTTTCCTTTCCTCCACTATTTCGTTCTTCCTTTACTCCAGCTCTGTTTTTTCTTTCCTCCACTATTTCCTTCCTCCTTTATTCCATCTCTCTGCTTTTTCTTTTCCTCCACTATTTCCTTTCTCCTTTATTCCATCTCTCTGCTTTTCCTTTCCTCCACTATTTCCTTCCTCAACTTGTCTCTTCCTCCAACTTCCCTTCTTCAACTTGTTCCTCACTCCAACTTTCTTCTTCCACTATTTCCTCCCTCCTCCATTCCGTCATTCAAACTCTTCCTCTCCCTTCATCATTCCTTCACTCCACCTCTCCTTCCCAAACTATTCCCTCCTACCTCTTCCTCTCTCCACTGTTCCCATTTTCCCTTCCTCCCACTTCCTCCATTCTTTCCACTAGTCCCTTGCTCCACCTCTCCCCGCCTCCCCTCCTTCACCAACCGCTCCCTGCTGTGCGCGTATCCCGTGGTTGATGTATCTCCTTGCCACGCCTCTGAATCTTGGCGGAAAGAATGCCAACGGAAGCAGCAAGCAGAGGGACCTTCCATAAATAACACAGACGGGCCGTAAGGTAAAGATTTATCATTCTTAGTCACCACACGGAGGGATGGACAAGGGCGTGGCTGGCATTACCTTCCAAATGTCAGTGAAGGTATGCTGGTATAGTCTGAACGTTGATTTAACCTTTTCACTGTTATTTGGCATGTCTTTGCTTGTTCACTGACCACTCTGAGACGTCTGTTGTTGCTCTACAGCCACCTCCAAAACATTGTAGTGCCTAGAAATTACAAAATCTACTCTTTAACCCGCCCCTTTTTTCCTGTAGGTTTTTTTTTTTTTTTTAAAGATTCCATATATTGTTTTTAGTGCAGTGTTGGATATTGCAGTGAAAGGGTTAAGCATTTGAACATTTATTTGTAGTCTGATTACAAAATGGTATAATGGCAAATAAGATAGATGATATAGTAGTCTTCCTAACAAGTTTTTTTTTTCTTTTTAGGCTTTTCTGTAGCACTCGAAGCAGGACTCACTAAATATGAAAACAAAAAAATATATTCCAAGTTGAGGAGATACACAAGTGAGAAAAAGATGAAAAAGAAGAAGGAAAGATTAAATGTTGAGAATAGTAATCTAAGTCGTGTTTTGAATGAAGTATAAGTAGTTTGGCGCCCTCTACCTGACGCTGTTTGTCCTTCCTGTGACTTAAATTATACGTAGAGGAGTAGCAAGACATCTGATCGCTAAATTAACCAACCTACCATTTTGTGTCCCGTTAATTATTTTTTTCTTTTCTCCTTCTGCGCCTAGTTTCTTTACACATCAAACAAAACTAAAGAGAAATTGGATAAAAAAAAAAAAATACTGAAAAAGCTTTACCTCTTAACCCACCACCACCACCATCACCACCTTACAGACAAGCCATCAAAATTTGTCTCTCCGCTCGATGCTCTTGACACTCGTGGGGAGAAAAATGAGACGGCGCTGCATTAGTTCGTCACAGGTGAGGGATGGACCGTCCTCCCAGTAGTACCAAGGTTGGGGTTGCGTTTATTGACCAGCTAACCGCCAAACAACGCAGTGAGAGTGAGAGCAATGCGGGAACGTTAAGTCTTGGTTGTGCGTTCTTTGGTCCCTTAAGTTCTCGTGGCCAGGATCAATGGGGTTAAATCCGAGAAAGTTTTGTAGTTGAATCTCCTTGGTTTAACTTCCTTCCCTCCTTGCTTGAGACAGTCGGGGAAAGTTAGGAAGTGTTATGTGTTACAGCAAGAGTAAGGAGGAGGCGGAGGAGAAAAAAAAAAAAAGTGCAAGGGAAGGAGAAAGTGTAGGAGTGGGAGGTGTTGGAGGAAGAGGAAGAGAAAGAGTAGGTGAATGAGGAGGGCGAGGAGGAAAATAGCAACGTATAAGAGAAGGAGGAGGAGGAGAAGGGGAAAGAAGAGGAGAAGGTGCAAATGAAGGAGACGAACGAGGTTAAATACGAGAAGAAAGACAAGGAAAGGAGGAAGAGGACGAGGAGAAAAGAAAACTTGAGGATGAGGACGAAAAGAAGAAGAGGAGGAGGAAGAAGAAATAAAATAAACTGTACGCAGAGGAGGAGGCGAAGGAAGAGGTGGTGGTGGAGCCGTGGAGGTGGAAGAGGAAGAAAAAAGAGCGGGAGTAACTTTAACAATACATTACTGCAAGAAGAAAAATAAATAAATAAACAAGATAGACTCTCACTACTCTAAACACATTTTCAAACAGCGCGTCTCTTAACGGCCACTAGGCTACTGCAGCACCAGCCACAAGTACCAACCAACAACAGCAACACAGCAATACAACTCAATACCTGCAATTACTTTGAGCGGCCACCATTCTACTTGATGTTACCGGGCCGTGAATTAATCTGATAGCATTTGAGTGGGTGACGGTAGGCAATAAGTGTCAGTATACATACAAAACATAGGCCTATTGTTTGTGAGGGAGTGATTGGTGTAGATAATTACCTCATATCAGTACTCCATTCCAGCCAAGTAACTGATATTAATAGATCGTCACGCCACATAAGAATTAATGAGTAAATAATTGTAGTGAGGATTGTCAGCATCACGGGCTGTGTAGGTTTTGCACTCGCTATCTCTGAAACGCTTTGCTCTCATCACGACCATTTTCAAAGGCCATAGAGATGATTAGCCGAATTCTCAAGAGTGTTTCTCTTGTTAATAATGTAGAAATATTGTTAATCAATCACTAGAAACATAAAAACATCCTTAAAAAAGCCATGTTACTTCAACTGTAGGCGTAGTGGAGATGTGGTGAGGTGTTTCAGAATATGGTTCATAGTAGGTTTATAATATTAGTACGCACAATGAGGATCATGTGCGTGTTCCTGTAATAAATAAAGCTGAATTTAATAACACAATTAGCGCGTGACAAAGTTTAGTATAATAGCATAGATTAAATGTATCGGAGATTTATCTCCGATACACGCTGCAAAGAGAAACAATACAACAGAAATTATAGAAGAGAGAGAGAGAGAGAGAGAGAGAGAGAGAGAGAGAGAGAGAGAGAGAGAGAGGGGGGTGGATGAACAGAAGCTATAAATTTTACTCAGTAACACAATAACAATGTCAGTCCATCTAAGGTCGTGACCATTCTATTACATAACCTCACAAATTTCACTCCACCCTAAAAAGTTCGTGTCGCTTCATCATATAGGAAAGATTGTGCTACCACCATGACGTCATCTATTTCACTCCAACATAACGTAAGGATTATTATCACATCACCATAATCTTACAAATTTCACACCCATATCCTTGAAAATTTTACTCCTTCAAACTCCCATACCCTTGAACAAGTTACTCCTTGAAAATTTTACTCATCGAAAATTCCATATCCTTGAAAATTTTAGTTCCCATGTCCTTGAAAACTTTACTTGAAAATCCTATATCCTTGAAAATTTTACTCCTTGAAAATCCCGTCCTTGAAAATTTGATCCCATCTCCACCTTAGAAATTTCACTCCATCATAGTCTCGGATATTACATTAAAATGTCCACCATTCCCTAGCAAATCGCCATCATAGTCTAGCCGAAGTTCACAGATCCGTACCATAGCTTAGCGTTTCTTTACCATAGCCTAGCCAATACCAGGTTTCTCTCCACATTTATTTATTTATTTTGTTATCTTTTTAACATTCATCTTTTGTTTTTAAATTACTTTTTTATTTATATTTTTTTACGAGTTATATATATATATATATATATATATATATATATATATATATATATATATATATATATATATATATATATATATATATATATATATATATATATATATATATATATATATATATATATATATATATATATATATATATATATTTTTTTTATTTATTTATTTTTTTGTATTTAATGTGTATTTTACAGTGTAGCCTTAAATTAAATTAACGGAGAAGTTGAAGTATGTAACTACGTGATTTTATTTTATCATTATTATTTATTTATTTTTATTTTTTTATTTATTTATTTATTTATTTATTTATTTATTTATTTTTTTTTTACCACACCAAACAACAATAGCCTACACTTGATCTTTCTCCTTTCCCAGGTAATGATATGCCGCCTGAACATAAGTGACGCCTAATTAAAGTAGGTACGTTTTACATTTTTCGTAGTCATATTACATAGCCTAATTAAATATGAAGTACTTTTTTTCACATGTTATGCAGGATGTAGCCTCATAATGAGTACTGTATATTGTGTTTGTCGTATCTATATAGTAAGGTATAATCGATGTGAAGTAATTGAATATGTGGCCTTTTTTTTCACGTGTTATGCAGGATGCAGCTGAGTGAGGTGTATTGTGTATTGTTTGACGTAACTAGTAAGATATAATAGGTGCGAAATTGTTCTTCTTTCGCCGTTTCGTTAAAGTCAAGGGTTGGCGCCATGTACCAGTCTCCTGCAGTTGTTTCTGTCCCTCCACTTCACTCCGTCTTCCCCTCGTTCACTGAAATAATTCATGGTTATTTGAACATGAGCACATTTCTAGCATCGTAAAAGCATGTCTAGAAAGAAAGTTAAAACATGAACTCACCACTAACATCACAGCCATAAAATAGGCAAGCATGGACAGAAAAATAAAAAAAATAAATAAATAGATAAATAAATAAATAGACAAGATTACATAATAATCATGAAAACAATAGCAACATATTACTACTGATCCATATTTGAATATTAAAACACACAACTGTATAATCATTTGAGCAAAAGTGCTAACAAAAAGGAGGAAGAAAAAGAAAAGTAGAAACAAACAAAATTATTGCACAAGAAAAGAAAATGTAGCTGTGTTATGATTTTAATTAGAAGTATAATAAGAAAAGGAGAAAATGTAGCCACGTTATCATATTGGCAAAAAAATAAAAAAATGGAGGAAGAAAAATAGAAGAAAAAAACAGCCGTTATAATATCGACGAGTCATTATACAGATTCATTTCCCTCGTGCGGGATATGGCGTGCTCGTAGTGGCGGGAGCTGCGTTATGAGTGGGCAGACAGGCTTTCCCTCTCAGTGTCCAGGGTTGGTGCTGTGTTATCCAGCCTGACGGTCCTGTGGTGGGCGAGTAGAGTCTCCTGAAGGCAACAGCTTCTGCGTGGCTCAAGGCAACACAGGCTTGTAAGATAATAACTAGGCTAGTCACCCCTCCCTCTCCGCCTCTTCCTGCCTCCTCGATCTCCCTCCGTTTTCACCCCCTCCCTCCAGACCAACTTCCCCTTCCCACTCCATCCCCCTGTCCTCCTGGCCTACCTATTTTCACTAGTCACGTGACACCACCAGCCAATCACACCTCAACATCTGTGACGTAATTCCCGGTTCCTCATCTTGACCAGATACGAAGTGCTAACTTGTGCTGTGTATAAGTGTGTGTATTCCTGGGTGATTTGAAGCTTAATTTTGCGCATTCAAGGATCCTGCGGGGCTTCAGTGAGAGATAGTAAGTACAGCCTGAGTCAGTGTTGCTTTTGATGATGTCTTGGATGTGTTTGACAACTGGTTGTTACATGGAAGACGGAAAAGTGAAGTGGAGCGGCGGGTGGATGGTGTGCTTGTGGCAGGCGGCGTCTGAGTATGCTCGCGCGCGTGGCGGCAAGTGGCAGCGGGTGGGACGTGCCCTCCTCATGACCGGGGCCGTTTTACTGATTGACACCGTAATTAAAAAGTTTATATAGTTGTTGGTGTAGCTTTAGATTGTGCGACGGAGCGACACTGGGAATGGGATGGGGTGTTAGGTAGTGAAGGCCACTGTGTCCACGTAGATATATGGACGTCAGCGTAATGATTCTACGTACCTTGTGTTGGAAGTAAGTGTTGTTTTAGTGTTGAGTTGTTACAAAGTTATCTCTTGTAGCTTCAAGGGATGCCCCGTCTCTGCTGTATAACTATCTGTCTATCTACCCATCTATCTGTCCATTCCTGACGCCCGTACCAGGGAATTGCCTAAAGCAGTTCCCAACCTGTCGTCCCACTAGTGCTACGTGAGCACATTTTAGGAAATGTGCGATTTTTAGGTCGTGTTATCTTCAGACAAAAAAAAAAAAATCCTTCGGTTTAGCGTTTGCTTTACTGATGTGCCTTGGATTTTAAGCAATTATTTATCATTGCTAGTTTAAGTGTAGAATGTTTATGCGTTAATGCATCTAATTCACGGGTTGGTAGCTTTGATAATATTTGATTTTTTTTCTTTTTTTTTACCCAGGGTTCGTGTATAATTCACAATGCCTAGGATTAATCTCACTCGCCTCTCGTTTACATCACCCCAAGTTTAATCTTCACGGCCTTAAATTTCCCGTGAGTAAATATCTCTGATTTAGTGCATGATTTGTATCCGCCTCGACTCGGCTGAGGTTGTTGCCAGGTGTAATGTAGCACGCAGCCTGGGACGAGTCTAGATGTGAAAGAGAGCGGGAGCTGATTAAAGTTTGTCTGGGGCCTCTGCGAGTCTTACTGAAATGTGTTGTTTTTACATTTTGTTGCACACGTCACTTGATCCCGTTGTTGCGGTGCCTTGAAATCAGTTAGCCTGCAAGTCAGCTCCTTTTGTATTATCCACTGTCTATTATACCATATATATATATATATATATATATATATATATATATATATATATATATATATATATATATATATATATATATATATATATATATATATATATATATATATATATATTTTTTTTTTTTTTTTTCCGGGAGAAATATTATCACTAAACTTTGAGTACTGGTGATCGGACATAACGACGCCACTGCACATAACTCACTGCACTCTGCTGTGACGGCTGCTCGTTGTGTTGTTACTGCTCGTTAAGCACTGAGTTTTCTGTGTACAAGTCATCTTTATGTCAACGCAGATACTGAGCGTGACGGAGTAGTAGAAAGGAACATCATTGCAGTAAGGGGTGTCCCTCACCAACCACGGAACTTGAGCGGCGGAGAGGAATGTTGTCACCGGCACTGTGGTGGGTGAACCCGTAATAATAAGCTACTGATCCCCCTCAAAGATGTCTCATACAGTTTTGACCCTTTCACTGCGATTTACATTATTTCACAACAGTGAAAATGACTGTGCAAAAGTCTCTTCAGGAACCATGGGAAAGGAAAAGGGTTAAAACAATAGATTTTCCATTGTCTAGTTAGTAAAATGTCTAAAAATGAGTGCTGAAGAAAAAAGAGATACCTCAGAGTGATATGTGACTAAGAGAAGATGTCTGCAGCAGTGGAATGGGTAACAGATATGCATCAGTTCTGTAGTTTTCGAGGAGAAGACAGAAAGTGACATGGAGGGATGGAATTGTGGTAGAAGACGCAAGGGACAGAAACAACTGGAGGAGACTTGCACATGGCGCCAATCCCTGATTCTAGGGAAACCGAAAGATCAGTTCTGCAGTCTCTCTTTCATGATGTTTCACAAAGAACGAGTCAACATCCTCAGGATATCACTAATAGAATTATTCAGTCAAATTTCGTATTGTTGTAATGGCTACTGTCGTGTCTCCACTCTGCTTTTATTCATTTGTTTATTTATTCATTCATCTTGTTTATTCATTTTTTTCGATTATTTTGAAGCAGTTCATGAAGAGAAATCGCTTGGAAAAAAAAAAAAAACGTTTGCAAATAAACAGCACCTTTCATTTTCTTAATAAAAACGAACAGAAAAACTCTCCAAAACCAAAAAGTCAGGTCAGAAAGTGTTTCTTATTTTTTCGATTATTTTAGAGCAGTTAATGAAGATAAATGGTGTGAAGTAAATATATTTTCAAATATGAATATCGTTTTTTTTAAGTTTTACGTAACCAAAACCAACAGAAAACCATGAACAGAAAACTCTGCCGCGTTGCTTTCCGTCTGTCTTAGATCCTCAGCAGCAGCCCGCACCGCCCTGCAGTTAGGGGAATTGTCGGTTTCCTGACAGTAACGACAATAACGAGTAAATAATAACTGACTGACTGCGAAAAGTTGCTAACTGCCAAAAGCCCGGCTGGGTGGCACTGGCACGTTTATGGAACGCGTTGAAAGACAGACCACTCTCTCTTACCCCTCCCCTGCTCACCCCAATCTCTCTCTCTCTCTCTCTCTCTCTCTCTCTCTCTCTCTCTCTCTCTCTCTCTCTCTCTCTCTCTCTCTCTCTCTCTCTCTCGTATAGTTTTTATGGATTTTAAAACTGCCGGGAAACATAATTTCTGTAGATTTTCTGAATCGATCAGAATTCAGTAGGTTGCGGCAATAAATCGGGATTTCTTGCGATCCATAAGTTTTAGTAGATCTCCCGATATTTCGGTAGATGTGGCAACATTGATGTGGATATTATAGTGGCTACCATGACCACCGCATTATGATTTTTTTTTTTTTTTTGGGGGGGGGAAGAGAGAGAAAAAAAGGCCTACTGAAGTGCCAGTCCCCAAAAAGAGTCGTCAAAAGCGGTCGTCAAAAATTAAAGGGTGAGTGTCTTAAAACCTACACTTGAAACCTGCACCTCGACTACTTTCAAAAGGCTCTAGTTGAAGTTACACGGGGTGTTCTTATGGTTTAGTTGACATATTAACAACACGGCTACATTATTTACCCGAGAAACACTCTTGGGAACCCGGCCAAATATCTCTGTGGCCTTTGAAAAATAGTCGTGGTGAGAGAACAAAGCGTTTCTGAATACGGGCCAGAGAGCAGCGTGATCGGCAGACGGGCGGCGGCTTGTGTGTAGCAGATCGCTGGATGGCAGAGGCGAGTAATTCAAAAAGTTCCCATGATTGTTGTCCTCTGTAACAGTTTGAACATCACTCATCACCTCGCCCTTGTACAGGTGGTGGCCATTGTGACGCCTGCACCTCTGTCCATTTATCTGTTTGTTTGTGTATCAGGAAGCGGGCGGGAATCAATTAATCAAAGGGATCAAAGCGTAACAAGAGCCAGATAGTCATGGGGCGTAAGCACGGGCAGAGTTGCTGTTTCCATACGTTGCTGGAGAGAGAGAGAGAGAGAGAGAGAGAGAGAGAGAGAGAGAGAGAGAGAGAGAGAGAGAGAGAGAGAGAGAGAGAGAGAGAGAGAGAGAGAGTAAAAAAATCAAGTTCAATAGCTAGATTAAGTGCCTTGCTGGGAGAAAAGTATGATAGTAGCAAATTGTAAATAAATTAATGATGCACGTAGAGAAGTAAACAATACATGATGAATTCTAAGAGATACTTTTTTTTTTTTTTTTAAGGAGGATAGTCTATCAAAGAAAGGAAAAAAAAAGAATGGGAAATAGAAGGAAAACGAATGATTTCAGGAACCATGCCTCCATTCACACACACACACACACACACACACACACACACACACACACA
>NC_087168.1:13694649-13699649 GCF_035594125.1 Scylla paramamosain
CATAGTTTCCTCTTATACCACTAACTTCTTTTTGTTTTCTCTCCCCACTTCTTAATTTTCCTCCGGCCTCCTCTTCTCCCTCTCTTTCCTCCCTAGTTTCCTCCCCCACCTCTCCGGAGACAAACAGCTTTCTACTCACCCCACATTTTTCTTGGCTGGCCGGAAGTGAGAGCGGAAAGGAAAAGTTTCACCCTGATCCCTTCAATCTCTCTCTCTCTCTCTCTCTCTCTCTCTCTCTCTCTCTCTCTCTCTCTCTCTCTCTCTCTCTCTCTCTCTCTCTCTCTCTCTCTGCAGTCACATTTTAGTAATTAGAAAGGCTGATGATGTAACGAAATGACGATGTTTACTTCAATCTTGCCTGTCTTTCTACTCACCGGTCCAAATGTTCCTCTATGTCTCTCTCTCTGTCTCTCCGTGTCGTGTCTTCTTCACATAGAAACCTCTGTTACTCTCCATGTTCTTACTGTAATTAGATACCAATGAACGGGTATTTATTTATTTATTTATATTTTTATTCAGACTTATTTATCTTGATTTTCTGATGGTGCTTCTTCTTCTTCTTTTGTTGCTTCTTGATCTTGTTGTTGTTCTTGTTGTTTGTTGTTTTTTGTTCTTTTCTTGTTGTTGTTGTTGTTGTTGTTTCTTCTTTCCTTTCTTCTTCTTTCCTTTCTTCATCATCATCATCATCATAATCATCATCATCATCATCATCATCATCATCATCTTCTTCTTCTTCTTCTTCTTCTTCTTCTTCTTCTTCTTCTTCTTCTTCTTCTTCTTCTTCTTCTTCTTCTTCTTCTTCTTCTTCTTCTTCTTCTTCTTCTTCTTCTTCTTCTTCTTGTATCATAACTTAACGTAACCTATCCCAACGTAACTTAACCTAACTTTATCTAGCCTTACCTAACCCAACCTATCCTAACCTAACCTAACCTAACCAAAACCTACCTAACCTAACCTAACCTAACCTAACCTATCCCTATCTACGTACTTTGACCTAACCTTATTCTTCTGATTCTTCTGCTGTGTTGCACTCCTCAGAACTCTCTTCACTACTGGGCACGGTCACAGCTGTAGTGTAGATAACAGTCTCCCAAACACTAACTGCAGAATATTTAGGATAATTTAACTAGGGAAGGAAAAAAAAAAAATTAACAGTGAACTGACGATCACGGCTCCAGCAAGGGACTGTGATTGGCTGGAACTGCTTGGGTGTTCGAGAGAGAGAGAGAGAGAGAGAGAGAGAGAGAGAGAGAGAGAGAGAGAGAGAGAGAGAGAGAGAGAGAGAGAGAGAGAGAGAGAGAGAGAGAGAGAGAGATGAGGATATCAGAAAATACCTCATGTTTTTTTCCTTTTTTACTTTACATTTTTTTTCTTTTGTGTGTTATTTTTGTATTGGATCCAGATTGATGGAGGCGGTGCTGTGTTTTTCTATTCTTTTTTTCCTTTTCCTCTCCCCTTTCTTTTTTTTTTCTCTCGCTCATTACGTATGCTGTTAGTGTAAAGGGGTGGCGTAAAGTGGTGAGACGATAAGCGGAGAGAGAGAGAGAGAGAGAGAGAGAGAGAGAGAGAGAGAGAGAGAGAGAGAGAGAGAGAGAGAGAGAGAGAGAGAGAGAGATGCGTGAGAGTTTAGCGTAGGTATATATTCATGTATTCTTTTCACGGTATAAATGCAACGGTTGACTTAGAGAGAGAGAGAGAGAGAGAGAGAGAGAGAGAGAGAGAGAGAGAGAGAGAGAGAGAGAGAGAGAGAGAGAGAGAGAGAGAGAGAGAGAGAGAGAGAGAGAGAGAGAGTTAACCGATGGATGAACGAAACATGAATAAATTAATGAATGAGTCAATAAATTAATGAATGAAGACTTGGAAGAATAAATGAATGAATAGGGAAGGTGAAATCAGATATATGAATGGATGAATGGGTGAGTAACGTGATAGAATAGACGGTTGAATGCGATGGCGTAGTGGATGAATGGATGGATGGGTGAATTTATAATAGAACCGCTGGTGAATAAGATGGATTACTGATTTAAATGACTGATAGGTGGATGGGTGGATGGGTGAGTGAATAAGTAATAGAACAGTTTGATAAAATGCTATTGCTAACTGGATGAGTGGATGATTAGATGACTATGTGGATAGATGGGTAGATAAGTAGTAGAACACCGAGTTAAATGATTGAATGGGTGGATGACTGGGTGGATGGGTAGGTAAGCAATAAACAACTGGTTAAATATTAGGTGGTTGGGTGGATGGATGGATGGGTGGGTGTTTGGGGAAGGAAGCGGCTCATTAGCATGCTGGCGTCATTGGTGTGGGTTATTGTGAGTCATGGCAGTCACGTCAACGGACCAGAAGTGATGTGTTGGGATTTGTCAACGAGTACTGAGTGGCAAAGTGTGTGTGTGTGTGTGTGTGTGTGTGTGTGTGTGTGTGTGTGTGTGTGTGTGTATAGTGGGGTAAGACTGAGTGGATGGATGTTTCTTGTGTGTGTGTCTTCATCTTACCTTCCATTTTTTTGTTTTTTTGTTTTTTTTTCATTTCTTTCTGCCTTCCTTTTCTGTTTTTTTCCTTCCTCCTTTCTTTAATTCATGCATTCTTCCTCTTTTTTTCTTTCTTTTTTTCTTCCCTCTTACCTTTCTTCCTTTATTCATTCATTCACCTATTCTCCATAATCCTTCATCCTTCCTCTCCCAGTCTTCGATAATTATTTTCTGCTCTCTCTCACTTCTTTCCTTTATTCATTTATTTCCTTTCTTCCTTTCCGACAGTTTTTTTTGTTATTATTTCTTCTCTCCCTCCCCTACTTATTCATACTTTTTCGATTCCCTCCTCTCTTTCTTTTTTTCTACTTCCCGGTTTCCTTATTGCTTTCCTTCCTTCCTTCCTTCCTTCCTTCCTTCCTTCCTTCCTTCCTTCCTTCCTTCCCTCTCTCCTTCCTTCCTTCCTTCCTTCCTTCCTTCCTTTGTGTATCCTTTCCCCTCTCCCTTCCTGCCTTCGGTCTCTCTGTCACCTCTGTTTTAACCCTTTCCTTCCTCTTATCTCACCTCATTTCCTCTCTCCCCTCTCTCCCTTCCTCATTTGTCCCTCTCATCACCTCACCCTCTCTCTCTCTCTCTCTCTCTCTCTCTCTCTCTCTCTCTCTCTCTCTCTCTCTCTCTCTCTCTCTCTCTCTCTCTCTCTCTCTCTCTCTCTCTCTCTCTCTCTCATTTCTTACTTTACACTCTTCCTTTACTCACTACTTGTCTCTCTTCCCTTCTCCGTCCCTCGTTCTACTCATTTCATCCCCTTTATCTCATTTCTTTTTTCTTTCCTTTATTTTTCTCTTTTTTATTCTCTTCCTTCATTCTTCTTTTGGTACTGTTTTCTTTATTCTTCCTTTTCCATTTCTTCTTTTTTCTTCATGTTCAATTTATATTTGTTTTGATTTTTACTTTTCATTGCTTTCTCATTCTTTTTCATGATGCTCATAATTATTTCCTTTTCTTTTTTGATATTTGTTTTGTTTAATTGGGTATATTGTTTTGGTTTATCTGTTATTTCCCTGCAATTTAGGTTAATATTTTCCTTCCCTCTCTGAATGGTTACTTTTATTGTGCGTATTTATTTTGTGTTTATTCTTTGCTTGGTTTTATATATTTATTTATTTATTTATTTATTTATTTTATTTTATTTATTTATTTTTTTTTTTTTTTGTCTTTCCAATTTCCCAGTTTTTTTCTTTCATTTCCCTATTGTCTTTAGATGTCCTGCAGTTTTCTTTTTTCATTTATTTTCCCTTTTATAGTTTCCTGTTATTTTCCTGTTGCCATTTTCCTGTTTTCTTCTCTTACTTTACTTTTATCTTTTTTTTCAATATTTTTTTGTTTTTCTTTCTTCTGTCCATCCTTTCATTCATTTATCTATCCTTTCATCCATTTATCCATCCATCCATCAAGTCTTTCATCCATCCATCCATCCATTCTTTCATCCACCTATCTGTGCATCGTTCCTCTCTCTCTCTCTCTCTCTCTCTCTCTCTCTCTCTCTCTCTCTCTCTCTCTCTCTCTCTCTCTCTCTCCCCTTAGTCGTTAATTAAAGGTTAACAGGCGTGGCGGCGCGTTAGTTCGATGGTTAGGGACGCAATTAGTGATTGGCGCTACAGGTAATGTTTGTTTTGCTGCGAATGTTTATATGATCAAGTGTGTGTGTGTGTGTGTGTGTGTGTGTGGCGGCGATCACAAGTGGTGGTGGTGGTGTGTGTGTGTGTGTGTGTGTGTGTGTGTGTTGTATTTTTTTTTATGTACATCCTTTCGTTTTCTTTTGAAATAAGTAAGGTGTTTTTCATTTTCATGTTGATATTTTTTTCGTAGGTATTTGTAACTTTCTTTTATTATTACTCGTATTGTTATTCACACCCTATTGTTCCCCACTTTAGTATTTTCATCAAATCCAAAGAGTTTATTTTTCATAGTTGCTGAATTACGTAATTAATGAGTTTCCCTGTGTATTTCTTCTTTTATACAGACAGGAGCACACTTACCACTGTAGAGGCAGGGTTTATTTGGTGGTCCCTTCAAGCACGTGGTTGTGCCAAAAAAAACATCAGTGAACATTTTTTACTCTGTAGATTAAACTCTTTCATTGCTTATTGGCACATCTTTCCTCAGTCACTAATCACTCTGAGACTAATCACTTCTTCTTGTACAGTCATCTCCAAACATCATACTGGCAAAAAAAAAAAAAAAAAGTGCAAAATCTAATCTTTTTTTTATTCCCCACCTTTTTTTTTTTTTTATTTTCCTTGTACATGTATATAACGATTTCATTCATTATTTTTTTTTACTGCCGTGAACTGTTGCTCATCGCAGTGCAGACTCGGTGTGCACAGTGCTTGGCGTGTTGCAGTAGGTGATGGTTTTGTAATGAAGTTTATTATTTCCATTAAGAGCTAAAGAGTTTAATTTTTTTGTTGTTACAGTACTGATTACCTAATTATTCTGTAAATGGAGATTCTTTGTAGTCAT
>NC_087168.1:13702149-13704649 GCF_035594125.1 Scylla paramamosain
CGCAACCCAACCTCCATGTGCAACACTATAAAAGCTTGCCTAATCAACGCTCGCAGCCTTAGAAATAAATTTTCAGATTTAGAAACCCTGGCAGCTGTAGAAAACTACCACATTATTGGTATTACTGAATCTTGGCTGAACTCTGCAAACAGAGACTTTCTTGCGGAATACAACTTGCCAGGTTATGAAATGTTCAGCAGTGAAAGAAAAGACAGGATAGGTGGCGGTGTATTGCTGTATGTAAAAGCCAGTCTTCAGCCAACCATACTAAAAACCGAAAAGATTAACAATATAGATTCAGTCTTCTTGCATTTAAGAGTACGTTCTAAGAAAACTGCTATAGGTCTTATTTATAGGCCTCCGGTTCACAATGTTTCCTCCGATAAGAATTTACAAGATCAAATCACTGAAATAAGTAACACTTTTGATACAGTCATCTGTGGAGACTTCAATCTACCTGTTAACTCATGGGGAAATCCACTTAACTCTCACTCTGGTCACGACTTGTATAATAATTTATTAGAATGTTCCCTAAAGCAACACGTTCAAGGACCCACACGAGGTGACAACATATTAGATCTTGTTCTTTCAACAAACGATGACTTAATATCTAACGTTAATATTGGTCCTGAATTTAGTACAAGTGATCACAAGATTGTCTCCTTTAACATCAACCTTCAAGCATATAAGGACATTGTTAGCAACGAAAAAGTTTTCATATATAAAAAAGGAGACTACGACAGACTCAGGTCAATTCTTTTCTGTCGCAGATTGGAACGCTGAACTTGGCGAAAGTAACATTGAGGAATCATGGGCGAAATTTAAGTACATTTTAGAAGATGCTGTGAAGACATGTATCCCTATGCGTAAAAGACGTCCATGCAAGAGAAATAAACCTAAATGGTGGACAAACAAGATTGAGTCACAACTACTGCAGAAAAATCGTGCCTACCGTAAATATTTGTCCTCTCAGAATGAGGCTGATAAACTAGAATACGACAGACTCCGACGCGAATCAAAAAAGCTCATTAGACAGAGTAAGAAAAATCTAGAAATGTATATTGCAAGCATTGCTAAATCCAATCCCAAAGAATTTTACAGTTACGTTCGAAATAAAAAAGTCCTTACATCTCACATTAATCACATTACACTAGATAACGGTAATTTTGTCACCGGAGAAACTCAGATCGCGGACACACTGAATGATTATTTTGCTTCAATTTTTACAGAGGAAAATACTCATACAATCCCCGAACCACTCCTTATGCTCCACAACATAACCCCCTTAAGTGTCTGCGTTTTTCATGAAAACGAGATAATCAAAGTAATTGATAAGATGAAAACTGACAAAGCCCCCGGCCCAGATGGTATTGCACCACGTGTCTTGAAAGAAACTAAATTCCAAATTTGTAAGCCCCTTTCGTTGCTTTTCACCAAATCATTTAACTGCGGTAAGGTTCCCGAGGATTGGAAGTTAGCTAACGTTACCCCTATAGAAAAGAAAGGCGATAATTCACTTCCAAGTAACTACAGACCTATCAGCCTTACATCTGTAGTATGTAAACTAATGGAAACAGTAATTCGCAATAATTTAGTGAACTTTCTAGAGGAAAATGATTTAATCAATGACTCGCAGCATGGCTTCCGAAACAGACGTTCTTGTCTAACTAATCTGCTTGATTTCTTTTATGATGTTTTCACCATGTACGACGAAACAAAGGCAGTAGATATAGTGTATCTAGATTTTCAAAAAGCTTTTGACAAAGTTCCCCATAAGCGGCTACTAGCTAAATTGAAGTCACATGGTATAAATGGAAAACTTCTCAATTGGCTTGAAGACTGGCTGTCTGAGAGAAAACAGCGCGTTGTTTTAAATGGTAAATTTTCAAACTGGCGAGAAGTTCTAAGTGGTGTACCACAGGGATCAGTGCTCGGCCCTGTTCTTTTCCTTATTTACGTTAATGATATCGATGAGGGTCTCACCTGCAAAGTATCTAAGTTCGCTGATGATACAAAAATAATGAATAAAGTAGTCACGTCTGAGGATAAAAGAAAATTACAATCTGATCTTGACCACTTAGCCACTTGGTCAGACAAGTGGCAGATGAGCTTCAATGTAGATAAATGTAAAGTGTTGCACATTGGTAATAACAACGATCACACTGATTACTTAATGAACGGTACCGAGCTTCTTAAGGTTAAGGAGGAAAAGGACTTGGGTGTTATAATTACCTCAGACCTCAAGTCAAGTAAACACTGCTCGGAAGTAGTTAAAACAGCAAATAAATTGGTTGGGTTTATTGGTAGGACTTTCGAATTCAAATCAGAAGGGGTAATTCTCACATTGTTTAATACACTTGTCCGACCTCTACTTGAGTATTGCGTCCAGTTCTGGTCACCCCATTACAGGAAAGATATAGACAAGCTGGAGAGAGTCCAAAGAAGAGTTACCAAGTTGATCCCACGACTGCGGAACAAGCCTTATGAGGAGCGCTTGAGG